>NW_020653757.1:1936770-1986055 GCF_003589595.1 Hyposmocoma kahamanoa
AAATAAATTTCACGGATCGATGTTTTGCCTCGTCGCGCCCTCTGGCGAATCTGTAGGTAGTGTAGGACATCTGTTCTTCAGGTACACTGAATATTGACCGCTTCAGCCTAATATTCCTTGCTAAGTTTCGCTTCTTCAAGCATGCTTCTAGCTCGTTCCACAATTGAACGCACAATTGAGCTCGTTCACTCACTCTATTTTGTTGCGGTGTATACTCTACTGTCAACTGATGAACAATACCATTATTCCGCAAAAAAAGTATTTACGCTTTCAATGACGTATTCTTTCCCGTTGTCTGTCCTAACTGCCTTTATCTTTTTATCAGTCTGATTTTCAACAAGCGTTTTAAACTCCTCACCTCACTTTTGTTCCGCAAAAAATAAACAAAAGTTTTTCTTGAATTATCGTCAATAAACGTCAGGAAATACCTATGCCCGGCAATTGAAGCAGTCTCCATAGGGCCACAAAGGTCGCTTTGGACCAATTCAAGAAATTCAGTAGCACGTGTACTTTCTTGTTTCGAAAAAGGTAATGTAGTTTGCTTACCTTTCAAGCACGACACACACTGTACTGAATTTGAATCCTTGAAACATATACCTCTCGCCAGCTTGTCACGTAGTAATTTTATATTGCTAAGTCCTAAATGCCCAGGTCTGCGGAGTTTAACTTCATCATCAGTAGTTGTTTTTAAAGCTGAAAACAAGTCAGGATTAGAATTAGGTTTCACTACAGGTTTACATAGATCCCTTTCTGATCCTTACGTACAAACTCAATCTTACCGCTCACTTGACAATCACTAGCTTTATATAATTCACAGCCTCTCTTCGAAAATACTACCACAAAATTACGACTCACTAACGTACTAACACTCAACAAATTTGCAGCTAGCTTCGGTGCACAGACAGCGCCCTTCACACTCACATTCCACTCATCCGAACAAATATCACTTCGGCCTTCACCATCCACTCTGCTCCCATTCGCGCAGGATATTTGAGCTGGCTCCTCCAACTTCACATAGTTATCTTGCCAATCTCTCCTATTAATCATATGAAATGACGCTCCAGAATCTAATATCCACTCTTGCGAATCATTCCTCCTGGCATGGAGTGCCGTATATGTAAATGTATATGCATTCTGCGGCTCTGTGTCAGTTGTCACATTGACATCTACCGGTCAACGTAATATTGCTGTTTTCTATCGCCATCCTCATTGGCTCATACTGATCTCCTAGCCCTTGTAGCATAAGTGCAGCCAACATCTCATCGTCTACTCCTTTGCCCATATCAGCCAAGTGGTTGACCAGGGACAGCATCTCGGTCACGTAGACTCGTGGGCTGTTATACATGCGCAGCTTCTGACTAACAAGACGTCCTAGCAGTCGACATCTATTATTTACTCCTTGCTCTTCGAAGTCAGTTTTCAAAGCATTCCAACTCTCTTTAGCTGTACTTGCTTTCCTCACATGCATCACATTTCCAGACAGTGTGGTTTCACCGTTAGAAGCATCTTAGCACGTACCTTCCCGTCAATCTTAAGACCCTCTGCAGTTGTTGGTGTTTTCTCAACATAATCCCAAAGATCTTCCATGACTAAGTAAAGCTCCACTTGAACTTTCCACGTCGCATTGTTAGATACACCGTCAAGTTTCTCGAAATTTTGCTGTAGTCCTCCCACAAACTGGGGCTTTCTAATATTGTCTCCATCTTCTACAAGATTCATCTCGATTATTATTCTAGAAATCTTTTATCCAACCACGCTCTGCTACCATGTGGGGAAATCCAGAGTTTAGGGATACCTCACAGAGATCTAGGACGTTCAAATTAGAAATATAATCATTTTTTTTTTCATTTAAATTAGAAATAAAGTAATTTAATGCTACAAACAGGCTACTTTCCTGATAAAATGAAGATATCATTAAAAAAACCTTTACATAAAAAAGGTTCCAAAGAAGTCTCAGAAAATTACAGGCCTATAGCTCTTCTTCCGAATTTCTCTAAAATATTTGAGAAAGTTATCTACAACAGAATAACATACTTTTTACATAAACGTAACATATTTAGTCAGTTTCAATTTGGATTTCGTAAAATGAGATCAACATCTCTATCAATTTTTACATTTCTACATAGTTTGTGGGAAGCTATAAATCTTAAAAAAGACAGTATTGCACTTTTCTTGGACATGACAAAAGCGTTCGACTGTGTTATACACTCTATCTTGCTAAAACAACTTGATAAATCTGGTAGAGGCGTAGCAAATGACTTAATACGTAGTTACCTATCGGAACGTAAACAAGCACTATGTCTGACCGTATTTAGCAATAAATGCGTGCAAGAGGCCAGATCGACATACTTAAGAAATATATTGGGAGTGCCACAGGGAAGTGTACTGGGTCCTCTTCTCTTTAATATATATATATAAATTAAATGCCACATCTTACTCAGTGTTATGCACGCTGTATACTTATTATGTTCGGTGATGATGTCACAATATTATTTACTAATAACGGAAAAACAAAAATTGACTACGAATTTGACATAAACAGTACATTGAACGGTCTTATTACCTGGCTTAAATCACTAAATTTAAAAATAAATAATTCTAAAACAAAATATATGCAGTTTGGTAATTACAAAAAAATTTACTTAGATTTGCACATAACTTATGAAAATGACGTTATTGATGAGGTAAACACTACTAAATTTCTTGGTATTACTATAGATAAAAATTTAAATTGGAAACATCACATAGATGTGCTAAATAACAAGCTTCGTAGTTATTGCTACGCTTTATCTGTATTGGTCGATGTAGTGTCGGTTGAAGTTGCAAAAACCGCATATTACGGGAACGTATACCCATTATTAATGTATGGTGTAATTTTTTGGGGAAACTCTGTCAATGTGGTTGAAACATTCACAATACAAAAACGATGCTTACGCATAATCTATAGTAAGCCCAGTGACTATTCTCTAAGAAGTCTGTACAAAGAAATTGATTTCCTGACTTTAGCAGGAATATATATTTTGGAAATATGTCTTTTTGTACGTAATCACAGTAACTTCTTTACTAAAATATCTAATGTACACTCCGTTAACGTCAGAAACAAGGACCGTCTTGTCCTCCCTAAAATAAACAGCACGATCTTTGACCGCAGCACCTATGTAACAGCGATTAGAATTTATAATAGACTTCCAATGGAAATGAACTGTTTAAATGGTGATAAATTTAGAGCTTGTTTAAAAAAATGGTTAATTGACAAAGTTTTTTACAATCTTAACGAATTTTATATAAAGACATCAAATATTTGACAATTGTATAACTAACTTAATTATAATTTTAATTTTTGACATTTAAGTTGTAATAAATTTTAATTGACTTGTAATTTTAAGACATTGTACGCCTGATTTGGGTAAGAATTGTAGATCTAATCACTTGTAAGTAACACCTGTATTTTACCAATTCATACAATAAATGTTTCTGATTTCTGATTTCAATAAATGTTTCTGATTTCTAAAACAATAAAATAGATCTAAGCAAATTATGTAAAAACACATTTAATTTAGGACTGCAGTCAAAAGTATAATGTCACAAAAAAACAATGACATAGAAACCTGAAAAGATATTTAAATTTGAATTACATAGGAACGCATACACTAAAAAGGTTTGGTCGATTAAAAATATTTAATCTCCTTCAACAGCTAACACTATTTATAAATAAAATTGTACATACATTTTGCTATCACTCTTTTTATTTTTCCGACATTTTTTGACAAGCTATGTTTAAACATGACATTTAAACATTTCTTCTTTATTACCATTGAGTTTCATTAAACATCATATTCAAACTCTAACAAAAGTCACTAAATCCTTGAAAACACCGAGAAATCCTTCGAGGATGGAAGAGAAATCACATTATCGTATCACATTGTCATGTTAAACCATCGAGCATGTTAAACTTAGTAACATCACTTTTATTTTTGTCAGTCGTAATGTTGAATACCTAAATCATAAATCTCCAACAAAACAGATAACAATCACATTTCATTGATAGGAGTTAAATATAAGTTCTGCACTAGATTGCAACCCTACCTATGTTGACACATCATTATAAAGTATTATGAAAGATTACTGTTCATAATTTGCTAATAATTTACTTAATGAATATATCCACTTTTTTATTAAATACAAAACACAAAACGAAATGAGTTAGGGTGAATACCTATGTCAATGTTAGGCGAATTACTACTTCCTTTACATATTCTGGATCTCGAGTCTAAAATACCCAAACCGCAGTTTTTCATAGATATCTCGTTGTAATGCCGATACATTTTTATCATGAATCCTATGATATGATACAAGTATTATTCTTATACGTACGCAGGTTAAATGTTTTGCTAGGTATTCGAAGATTACGAATTTTGCAGATTTAAAAGGTAAGAAGAGATGCACCGCAAACTGGCTGCCCTAAGCAAGAAAGGAGAGAGTTCTGGGAATTTTTTCAAGACTTTATTCAAGGAATCCCCGCCAATGAAAAAACAAAATCGTCCCTGGGAATTTTAATGGTCCCGTGGGCTGCGTCAAGCGAATGCTCTATCCACGGAAATCACGGCATTGGTTAACTTAACGACGAGGGAGCAGATACTTTGCAGCTCGCCAATGTCTTAAATATGCTTATCAACAACACCTACCTACCTACCAAACCGGTAAATCAACCACACAAATAGATTACTTTCTCTGTAGCAGATCAATTCGAAAATAGTTTTAAAACTGCAAGGTAGCCGGAAGAACCACTTACTGCACAACACAGAATACTTGTTACCAGCCTGAACATGCCCCGGTGCAACACAAACAGGAGGAGTCACACCAGCTGTTCTTTACGGATCAGAATGCTGGGCTATGTGCATATCAGATGAACAGCCTATACATGTAACCGAAATGCGCATGACGAGGTGGGCGGGAGGCGTTACCAAGTATATCCGAGGGACATTTAAAATGGCACCTATACAGGAAAACTTAGGGAAACCGATAACGTTGGTATATCCACGACGATAGAAAAAGATTTTTTTGATCATATGACTAAAAAAATCTTGGCGTTAAATACTGAATTCGCCAAAAGATGGCCAGATAGACCCCAGACTAGTTGAATTGGAACCGTCCGAAGACGATGGGTGTAGACCCTGAGCTTGCGCAAAGGCGCCCGGAGTAGCGCGCGCGATCTAGGAGGACCGACCTCAAAAGAAATGGGGCTTAAGGCCAGGACAAAGAAAATGAAAAGAGAGTTAAAAATATTTACAGCCTTTCTTTGCTAACTTTATACGCCGCAGATAGAACGACGGCAGTTCCGCGGTTACTACGGCCTTATTAGTTCTTAAAAGACACTGTAGATTACCTAATACCCTCGCGGCCTCTAAGGACTGGAATGACTTACCTCCTCCTAAAAAAAACTTAATGTCGTCATGGACTTTCAAAAATAAATTCAAACTTTGACTACTTTCGTGGCATCCATCGTTTGTACTCGTATACGTAGCATTAATAACGCACATCTGTTCATCCTATCGAAATTTCAAATCGGATTGTTTTAAATTGTTAATATATTCGTTCAGTCGCAGAATGTCCACTTCGCAAAATGTCTACCGCACGCAAAAAGTCCATTTCTCAGAATTATAATGAGTGGCCAATATGTTTATAGGTTTATGTCGTGAATGTTATTTGTAAACTATTTACTATTTAGCATAACGGCTGTTTTATAAAGCATTTAATTTCATTTTTAATCAGTGTTCATGGGCAGCACTTTTTTTGTTAAACTAATAAAAACTCTATCCCCAGTACGTAAGTTTGATATTTAGGTTTTGAATAGTATGGCATTTCTATGGTCGGCTCAAATACACTAGTGTCTCCGTAGCGTAACCAAGCCCCGACAAGGCGAGGAATGCACAATTTTCTAATATTTTTTCCCGGAAAATCTTTTTATCATTACCATCGAGTACTAACCAGAAACCTTTAACCTTAACCTTTTTGATTAGGTATATGCTACCGAGCATTTGACAATCTGAAAATAATAAAAATTAAGCACAAATCAAATAAATTAGAGAAAAATGGCGGGTCTTTGTAGTTTCAATTTTTCCACGAATTAATTGTTAGTTTAAGTATTATTACCTTTTGAGTTTCTTGATTGTTTGTTGCTTGTTTTAGTTGATGGCTCTATAGCTAATGCTCAACAAATAAATAATAATCAACAATTTAGGTGGGGAAAAAATCTCGGGTTTTTGGAGTTACAGTTTTTCACAAATTAATTTTTAATTTAAAGTATTATTACGTTTTTGCTTGATTAAGCTGATGGCTCTAGGCAATGCTCAACAAATACATAGACCAAATAAATTAGAGACGAAACATGGTCTGCAGCACTTTAGCTTGTCACATTGACAGTGACATTTGTTGTGTTTGATTGAAGTTCGAAAGCGTCATTAAGACAAACCAAACCACTAATAACATAATAGTCATTAATTTTTTACTTGATGTGCAGAATTTAGAGTCAAATTTTTATTCCAAAACAGTGATAATGGGGACACAGTCAAATATTACACCCCTGACTACAACTGCTAACATTACTTTATCAGCTATGAAATATGTGAGTGGCGATAGTAACCACATATGCAGGTTATGTTTTGCAACTACAGAGGAAGAAGAAGTAATTTTGCACGACACTATTAGAGTCCAACGTTCGTATATTGATGAAAACGTGTCTTTTTTGCATATGTTCGCTGATTTAGGAGTGAGTTATTACTTTTTCTGTTATACATGTCTCTGACGTCCCGAAAAGTTAGTCGAGTTGGGTAGGCCATTTATAATGGGAATATTTGAAAAGTTTTACTGCAGATCTTGTTATTGTACCATTTCGTATACGACTAACTTGGAATTTCGGTACAGTGTTGCCAGACTTTTGCGAAGTTAATTCACTAATTTATGTGTGTTAAGTAGCCGATATTCGCCCAAGCCATAAAATTCCTAAAAATCAAGGAAAACAATTTTACAACTCTGCTTGCTGCCAGAAATTGGCGAATGTAAACTCTCTTAGTTCCCCCAATTCACCACACATAGAAATACTCAAACTCCCAAATGAGTAGTTTTACAACTCCATTCCTCACAAAATCCATTTTATTAAGTAGTCTGAAGTAGCTTTTTCCTATTTCAAACATAGCCTAAATATTGCCGAGTCGCTGATCACTTTTTTAGGCACGACCCCTTGAAGTAGCCCAAATGTTCTAAAAAACTGTTTCCGTATTTCATTTGACTGGATTTGTATTAAATTGGTTTCATATTATAAAAAAGTTGAAGTATGTAAAAATGTTTGTACATTTCAGGTGTATCTAGAGCCTAACTTACCGCAAACACTGTGCATACCATGCGGAACTACAGTTGTGAATAGTTACTTGTTCAGAAGACTCTGTGAATACTCCAACAAAAAATGGGCAGAATCCTTAAACAAACTCGAAGAGACTCTGTGTCAAATAGACTTAATTAATCCAAACACAAAAACTGCCTATTTATTAATGAATGACAAATTAAATCTTACATTCACAAGTAAAAAAAGCAAAGATAAATCTGATGCTTTGTCAAGAATAAAGAGAATAATTACTAGCAAAGCCAAATATGAGAAACTAAAATTAAAGAGAAGTTTTGTTTGTGAAGAATGTGGAAATAAGTTTTCCACTCTACAGGTGCTTATGAAACATATAAGGAAACATCATGATATTCCTGTTAGAATACCTTGTCCACAATGTGCCAAATATTTTGCTACATCATCGCAACTACAGGATCACGAAGAAAGGGTACATTATCCAAAGAACATTAAATGTCAAAAGTGTCCCAAAATGTTTGGCTCAATAAAAATGCTGACACGACATGAAAAAAAGAGCCATATAGCTGTTATTTGCAAGTTATGCTTTATGCAATTACCTTCTAGAGAAGCATTGCAAGCCCATTTAGACAAACATGATGAGAATGTATGTCAGAAATGTAACAAAACTTACTCAAATAAACAAACATTTACTCAGCATATGAAGATATGTGGCATAAAAGCAGTACCAAAATATATATGTGACATATGTAATAAAATGTATGCCCGTAAAAATGGAATAAGGTCACATTTGAAAGTTGATCATGGATTTGGAAAAGTCCTGTCTTGTAATTGGTGCAATAAAAAGTTTGATGTAATAAGCAGATTGAAAATGCATATTGTGAAACATACTAAAGAAAGGAGTTTCTTCTGTGAGCATTGCGGTGGCAAATTTGTTACCAAGGCTGCTTTAGTTTATCATACTAGATTGCATACTGGGGAAAAACCATTCCCTTGTGATTTGTGTCCGGAAAGTTTTCTTTCAGCTTCTAGAAGGATGGAACATAAAAGAAGGAAGCACTTTGAACCTACCAAAGAGTGCACCATATGCCATGCTAAGTTCACTTCGAAGTTTCAGTTGTCTCGCCATGTTCAAAGACATTACAATCCACAGAGTAAATTGTTCATGCCCACTTTACAAACAGAAAAAGCATTTGACATATTCGGATTGTAAGTGCTGGCTAAAAAATATATTTGATTATAATGTTTGAATCAATATGTAATTGTAGCAATCAAATTTTAATAAATGCTTAACATGCAATATATTTTTCAGATGTACAGATGCAATTAAAGAAAGACAAGCTTAATATAAAAATATACTTTATTTACTATATACATTGTAAAATATTCTCAGATTAGATTTCTATATATTTATTATAAAATGTAACACAGTTTTGTTGAAGTAAATAGAACACAAAGATTAAATGCATGAAAATGAAATATGCCATTACTAATCTGAAGGAGATGAATTTTCATTTTCTACAATTGATTCGTAAGAAACTTTAGACTGTTGCTTCTGTTCCTCAATATCATTACTATCATATTCTGACTTTGTCCTCATATTAGGCTTTCCCGGAATGTTTGGAGGGATTGCACTCCTACCAGCATACAACTTACTAGAAGGATCATTATGTCTACTCATATGTTGTCTCAAGAAGCTGGCTGTAAAGAATTTCCTCTTACAAATCTCACAAGGCAAAGTCGGGCCGTTATGCTTAAATTTCATATGCTCAGCTCTTGCTGAAGCATTAACAAATTTCTCATCACATAATTTACATGAGTAGGGCCTTTCACCAGTGTGTCTTCGTGTATGGTATAGCAAGGCCTCTTTAGAAACAAAATTATTGCCACAAAGATCACATTTAAACTTTTTCTCCCCAGTATGAGTGACCATATGAATCTTTAAGTAGCTTGGAGCTGTGAATTTCTTTCCACAGTGTTCACACACATGTGGTTGAGCATTGCCATGCACAAATCTCTCATGTACCCTAAGCCCTCCTGATGTACTGTACCCTTTACCACATTTCTCACAAAAGTATGATTTTTTAATTTTCCCCCTATAAGGGTGAGGATCAAGTTGGTCCTCCATACATAGTTTTACATGTTTATTATAATAATCTTTTGTAATATAGGTCTTGCCACATTTTGGACACATGCATTTGCATGTGTGTTTAGCCTCGTGAGCTTGCAATCTATCTAATCCTTTGCAGGTTTTACCACACTCTTTGCAGATAAAAGTAGTGTGAATCTTCTCTTGATGTTCTTTCAAACTGTCCTCAGTATTTTTGTACAGGTTACAACTAGAGCATTTATACAAATGGCCACTTTGTTCATGCAACTCCAATTCATTGTGATCAACAAAACACTGTTGACACTTTTCGCATGTAAAAGTATCATGACAGCTGAGATTGTGTGTGGTTAACTCATCAATGCTCGCCATAACAATATTGCAGTGTTCACATGCAAGTATGTTTTGCTTTACAGCTTTTGATGTGTTTGTCTCTTTTTCATTTTGCTTGTCCATCAGAACAAGTTTTGACTCATCTTTTCCCACAACAACATACAAACTCTGGCTTTCATCTGTTTGCTCTATATCAACATTCAAAGCCTCTGTAACATTGTCAAATATCTGATATAGCACATTTGTAGAGTTTTTGCACTGTTCAATAAACTTGTATGACTCTAGAGCTTTTTCTACACATTGTGGACACACTGCGTCTATGCCTGGTATTTCTTCGCAGACCTGTAATCAATAGCATATGCAGTAGTTAAAAGAATTATTAAGTACCAGCCAACTCAAATTAATTTTCTTCCTAAGGGATAATTTAATAGATATTGGGAAAAAAATATATTTTTAGTAAGATGAAATTCATTACCTCAGGTCCGAACAAACCACGTAGAATTTCAGATAGTGGATGAAATATATGATATTCCACATCAAGAGACACACCGTCGTCAAAACAAACTAAATTTCCTTCAATACCTTTCAGGCATAACCTGCAATGCTTGTAACGGTTCTCATTAACAACGTTAGATACCAAAACGCTATAGTCCATTTCACTGACCATTTTGTAAAGTTAGTTTATAGATTTGTTTTTATCAATTTAGTCAAAATCGTGTCAAAGAAACCGCGCGATTTTGCACTTTTCGTTCAACAACACCGTGCGATTGCATGCGATGGTGAACGACGCCATGAAATCAAATCCAATATGGCGGTCGAACCATGAATCGAACACACTTAAAATATTGTATTAGAAGATTTTATTTAGAGAAATTGTGCGATCTATTAATAAAAATGAAAAACAATCAATACAACAAATCTTTAAAATATTACTATTATAACAAACTATACTAGAGCCATTTTAATTTTGTTCAAAATAACGAAACGTAAGCAAAACCTCTAACATTGGAACGGCCAGCCCGTCGTTAACCATCAGTGTCACTTGTCATTGTCATGTCATGTTGTAGTGTCAGTCGGTCTATTTTTACAATAAAAAATTTATTAACCTTCCATTTTTGCTCTTTGGTCTCAACAATTTTCGTTAGGGTGTTGTTTATTGGCATTGAAATGTTTTTAATTTTATGTTTGGAAATTGAAATACAAAAGTAATTTCAAAATGCTACTACATCTAAAAAACGCTTTATCGAAAATAATACATGGCGACGATAACTTCTGCTGTTTATGTTTTCAAAACTTAGATGATAAATCGTTTGGTATCACCGATAAAGTATTTATCGACGAAAATGAGAATATGCAGGAAGT
Organism: Hyposmocoma kahamanoa; assembly: GCF_003589595.1. Taxonomy (NCBI): domain Eukaryota; kingdom Metazoa; phylum Arthropoda; class Insecta; order Lepidoptera; family Cosmopterigidae; genus Hyposmocoma; species Hyposmocoma kahamanoa. The sequence continues at coordinate 1,947,927 of NW_020653757.1, forward strand.
TTCTGTTTTATTGAGATACATCTTCGGCGAAGCGGCAAGTATAGCCACAGGACAAAGTAGCAAGAATATTTTAAACTTTGCTGCCATTTATTCTAACCTCATTTTTTCTTTTTTCAGTTCTTAGACGCAATGTCCAATTTTATCGCCATATGTAAGTCTTGTAAGCTTTCCTGTGTGCTCAGCTACAAATTTATCAAAACGTGCAAACAAAACTGTGAGGATCTTACTAGTGCTATAGACAGCATATCGGATTCCTTTCAAAATACTATTCCAGATATTAATTATTACGAAAACCTCTATGTCACTTTGAATGTTAAAGATTTTACAAGTCAACAGTATTATGACGACAGACGGCTCAAACGGTCGCATGTTAGTAGTAGACTTAATCAACTAGCTCTTACAATGAAAGAAGATGGATCTGAAATCAAAGTAAAATCAAAACGTAGATGTGATTCAATAAACTACGATATACCTGAAATTCCAACTGAAGAAATTAGTTTAAACATTAGAGATTCAGAAAGTTATCTTTGTACAATATGTAACAGGAATTTTCACTCTGAATCTAAAATAAGGAGACATTTCTTTAAACTTCATTATTCAAGAGATTTTAAATGTACTAAATGCCCCAGAGCCTTTATTACAGAACAGCTGCTAAAACAACATGAGATTGATTTGCACAAAAGTGGAGTTTGTAAGGAATGTGGCAAGTATTTTTGCAACAAGTATGTTTTGAAAAAGCATGAATTAAACCACAATCTCAGAGTAATATGTTCAGATTGTGGCAGAGTATATCGAAGTAAAGAGGCTTTTAATAATCATAAAAGAGATAAAGTATGTCAACAGAAATCTAAGAAATCATCTAAAGATGGAGAGTATCAATGTGATCATTGTAAGAAGACATACTGTACTAAAGCCTATTTGGCCAAACACTTGAAATACGAACATGGAACAGCTGAAGGATTCCGGTGTAGTTATTGCAACAAACAGTTTTATTCAAAAAGCAAGCTTGATACTCATATTGTAAAACATACACAAGAAAAGAAGTTTGCTTGTGAAATTTGTAATAGACGGTTTGGTACACAAATGGCATTGGTATACCATACACGTCTTCACACTGGGGAAAAACCATATAGTTGTGAATTCTGTAATGCAGCGTTCATATCTGCTTCTCGGCGCTTGGAACATATGAGAAGACATCATATGGAACCTAACTTAGAATGTGACATTTGTCACAGCAAATTTAAGGCCACTGGATCTCTGTTGAAACATAAGAAAAGACATTTCAATCCCAAGAGTAGACTGAATGCATCTAGATTTTTACAAAAACCTGACGGTAATAGTGTTGAGGTGTACAAATGATTTCCCATTATTGCTCTTTACTCAACCTGTAGACGACAATAGTTCAATGATTCTCCCAAAACTGAACAACTGTGTTTTGACTCAACAATTTTAAGAAAAATCTATTTTTTAAATGATATGTGTATTGGACAAACTGTGGTTAGCGACACTCTCAACAGTTGTAGTGTCACTTTAAGAGTTTTAAATTGCAAAGTTATGAGAAGACTGCCACAGTACATGTCACCCTAAGACAAAAGTTGACAAGTCCCATGTATCCTTTCTTTCATCCTTCAAATATGGAACATAGCAATGCTCACGTTACTACTTGACATCAGAAAAAGGAACTCCTCCGATACGAAATGAATATAGTCAGTAGAAAAACGTAAAGTCTAAAGAAGCTTAACATACTAACAGGAGCCAATTACAAAGACAACAGCAAAAGGCACAACAAGAAAGTAGCGGATTATCCAAAAAGTAGTGGATTATCTGACTACTCAAGTACTAAAGACTGCTTAGATAGAGATGAAACAGGACTGATTTAGAAAAAAATCCAAACCAATGATATACATATGTTTTCATTACTAAAGTTTATATTGAGTGGTCAGAAAAATATAAGAGAACCAAGGTATAAATAAGAAATTTAAAGTATGTTTGTTTTACTAGGTCAATTCTGTCCCTTAAAAGCTGAAACTCTGTAAGTCTCTTTGAGCCAAGTGGGACTTAGTCAGTTTCATCTTTAATTAATAGCCTTCAATAATTTATCTATTAATTAATCAATGAAAACTTTTTATACTGAAAAAATAGTTCCTATTAAAATAAAGACATTAATCTTCACTTCACAAAATTAACAACAAAATCTATGTCAGGGCATTGTTTCCGTTTACCATAATGGTAATCCTGTGGTTGGCCCTTAAAAAAATGAAAAAGATCAGTGATAAACTCCACTGCAATTTGATGAGCGTAAAAGATCATTTCTTTTACCAGCATTCTAGGCATTTTTGTTTATTATGCATTGTGTTCTTTAGTTCAGTTTGTGGAGAATTGTCCCGTTATTCATTTGGATTTAAAATCACATTTAAATATTGTACATTGTGTAACTTTGTTAATATATTGTTTTTAATAAATCCTAGTATGTACCATGTGTTTTTTACCCGACTTCAAAAAAGAAGGAGGTTCTATTTGACTGTTTTTTTTGTCTATTTAGGATACGCGATTACTCCGGACATTTGCGAACCGATTTTGATGATTTTTTTTTTGAAAAAGGGTACCTCCGTATTGGTTCCATTTAAATTTGATGAAAATTATTATATCTCTCAGTGCCCAGTTACACGAGGCAAAAGTTTTCGCGCGGCCGCCGCGCATTAATAATACATTAATGATGAATCTGAATTCTATTTACTAGGCATAAACATTTGAAATCCTCTGAATAATACAAACAACGACGCTTCCGCCGCCCGCCCGCCCGCCGCGAAGACCAATTCAAGCCAGACTCGCCTGCGTGGCCGGGTCGCTCATTTAAGTTAATAAATAAATAGAGCGTATTTTGCCATGACATTAAGACTGCGCGGCGGTAACGCGGGGTAAGCGCGATGAAATTTGTGTCGAATAAATGCGTTCTAAGAGTGGTAAACTAGATGATGAATCCGGTTTCGCGCACTTTTCATTAACCGATTCCAATAAAACTTGGCAGATAGATGTAATTCCAATAAAAAAAGCCGATAAGCAAACTTTTGAAAGTAATTGCTGTTCCGCCGCCATGTCATTACAATATTTTTCATTTATGTGTACCTATCCTGTGATAAAGCCGACTGCATTGCGCTACCCACATTGCGTCACACGTCGCAGTAATACGTGTAAATAAATAATAGTTTTTATTATATTATTATGTATGTTAGTCTATAAGGTATGTGTTTATGGGTCTTTTGTAACCTGAAAATAAATAATAAAAAAAAAGTATTGATATTCATTTTAACAAATAGTAACAAACAAATTTTAGCATCACGTTAAACTACCTGTTACTGCTTACGAGTAAGTGTGTTAAGAAAATTGTAACTTTTTCATTGAAAAAATAAAAACCGCCTCAAAAGTTTGCTTATTGACGTTTTTCAATTTCCATGGGATCCCCCAGATTCTGACTTCTTGGTGACAGTGGGACTTTAGTGGGACTCCTTTTTACATTTTATACTTTTTTCTGGTTGCCATGGTGACGGTGATTTGTTGATTACATGCGAAAACTTGAATTTTATGTGCGGATTTTTTTTTAATTTGTGATAGCCGAAACGTTCAAAATCTGTCCACAATTGACGGAGAACTCGGAAAACATACATACAGCCGAACGTATAACCTCCTCCTCCTTTTTTTAAGTTGGTTAATAAAAGAAACAGTAATAATGAGGTTTTAAAATAATACATACACAGTGCTACACATAGTCACATTATTACCTACACCTTTTCTTGTTTTGTAACTTCGCAAGATCGTTGACCGATTTATACACAATTTTATTATGTAATCTTTTCAGTTATTTACATACACATCTATATGTTTACTGAATAAAATAGTAAAGTTATTTATTATTATTGATTGATAGAAATGAAAATTCAGAATTTTTGTATGTGACAATTTATTCGAATCGAACTGTCTATGCTTCGTTTGCACGATAGTAGTACATCGTTATTAATTTTACGTTGGCAACATGAATTTTCAGTCCATTCATTCATTCACTGCTGTCACTTTTGCTTTGATGTCAAAATGTTCTAAGGACAGGGCAAGAGTGTAGTCTATGTGAATTCGATTCAACAATTTGTTTCGATCGTTTCGATGTATACAGTACAGTGAACTAAATTGTTTGGTCCAAAGTTTTATATCGTATTTTTTTTTCGGAAATGTCGTCTTTGGAGATATATAAAATAGCATGCGCACAGGTGTTTTATCCAAAATCAAACGATTCATGTGGATTATGTTTTAGCAAGCTTGGAGAAGACGCCATTTCGATAAACGAAGAAGTGATTTTGCGATGCTCTGGTGAAGATATCTCTGAACCAATATCTGTTTTACTTCTATATGTTTTAGGAGAAAAGGTAAATATAACCTAGTACCTATTTTTTTGTTATGATAAAAATGTCAATTTGCGTTTTTGTGGTAGGCTTGGTGACGCAATATGGCGTGGCCCGTTTCTTTGGCATCGTTACAAAATGGCGCCAAATGTTTACATTCTAATTTTTTAAATTTTATCTCTGCAGTGTTGCAATTTTTAACATGACATTTACTTGCTTTAGTCAGTAATGCTGAATTGATTTGAAATACCAATACCAATCCAGACTTTGAACCAAAAATACACAGAGCGAAGCTTTTATGGGTTCGTCCCCACTTGTTCTATTGAGTGGTTTGAACAAGAAAGTAGTTCTATTAAATTATTATTTAAAAAATGATAGAACTAGTGGAAAAAAGTTGTTCTATTTTTATCCCGAAAATAATAAATACCTAATATCAGGTAACTCCATTTCAAATTATTTTTGACCGACTTGAAAAAAGAAGGAGGTTCTCAATTTGACTGTATTTTTTTTAAATTTATGTTACATCATACTACTACTACTGGGACTTTTTTGACCCAGTAGTTCTATAATAGAACTAGTGGCAACAGACCGTTTTTATGTTGGTTGGACTGTAGTTGGAAAGGGTGGAGTATTAAGAAAGAGCTTTTGTTGGATAATGCATATTATTCCACTGAAGAATATAGGGACATGATCTTGTATTTTATAATTTATTAGATTATTAGGTATAAATATTATTTTACAGAAATGTATAAATTACATAAACTTAATGCATAGAATCATTGTTTCACATAAATTTGTACTGTATTATATTTGTAATTTTTGAAATGTAACATTTACTACTTTTTGTAATGATTCTTGTAATACAATATATTGTATATAATAATGTAAAGTTCATTTGGGAATAGATGAGACATAATTAAACACTTTTTGTTCTTATTAATTTTTATCCGCAGGCAATAGTTTTCAAAAAAATAAAGATGAAAAATTTTCATTTACCAAGGCTACAGAACTTAAAAAAAATGATCGATTTTTTTAACTTATTGGAATTTCTAAACATGTTTTGGTGATATGTACCAATCCAGAGTCAAATTTAGGTGCACCACCCTCCGAGTAGGTTAGGCGAGTGCTAGAACCGAATTTAATGCGTTTCTGGACATGTTTTGGTCAAATGTACCATGCAAGAGTCAAATTTAAGTGTACCCAGTAGGTTAGGTTAGTTAAATAAAATTATATTTTCCTCCCTAATTTTCTCGAAAACTATAGCCTGCGGAGAAAAATTAAGGATTACACAAAGTGTTTTTTATGTCTAATTTATCCGAAACAATCACTAGAAAATTTGGATTTATTTCATGTTTGCGTAAGTGTATGTATTATGTGACGTTCCTCAAATAAAATTGATTTTTCTTGTTTCAGTACTCTGAAAATTTAGAGATTTTTGAAAAAATATGTGATGCCTGTCTCCGCTTGACCATCAGCAGCTACAAATTTATCAAACGTTCCAAAGATAATTTCGCATTACTTGGAAACGCTATAGAGGACCTTAACAATGGCACTGAAAATACAGCAGAAGATTTTACTAACGTTGAAACCTTATATGTAAATATAAACCCTACTGAATGCACTATACAACAGTTTTATGATAATAAACGTCTTGCTTTGCCGCTAGAAACAGCTTTGCCTAGATTCCGTTTCATAGCTCATGGTCAATATTCGGCTAATCCAAATAAAAAGAAAAATAATGAGCGCCCTCGAGTAAGAGATTTCTCAACTATATTTATCAGGACTACAGAACTTATAGCTGATCCCAGTAAGAAAAAAGAGTTCAAATGTAAAATGTGCTTAAAAGAATATCCATCATCTGGTTGTTTGCGTCAGCATTTCTTCTCTACTCACTTCAAGAAAGAATTTCAATGTAGTGAATGTCCAAAGAGTTTTGGCACATTAGGTTTATTACAAAGTCATATTAATGTGAGTCACTCTACTGTGGAGTGCCATATTTGTGGTAAACAATTGAAGAATAGGACTAGTACCATAAAACGTCACCATATGATGCACAATAGCGCAACGAAAGTTTGTTTTCGTTGTGGGCGTAGTTATAAGAAAGTTACAGACTTTAATAAACACATGGCTCAAGATTCTTGTGCAGTACCATCCAAAATCAAAGGCAATTTTACTTGCGATCACTGTGGCTATCACTGCAGTTTCAAGCATCAATTGTTGGCCCATATAAAATATGAACACACAGATGCACAAGGCTTTTTGTGCAAATGGTGTGGAAGGAAGTGTTATAGCCAGAGTGCGTTAAAAACTCACGTATTGAAACACACAAAAGAAAAGAACTTCACTTGTACGGAATGTGGAGGAAGATTTGTCACCAGACAGTCCTTGCTTAATCATACAAGATTGCATACAGGAGAACGTCCATATAAATGTGATTTTTGTGATCAGTGTTTCTTGTCTGCATCTCGTAGAAGAGATCATATTGATCGTCATCATTTACCATCTTCGTATGACTGTGATATGTGCGATGCAAAGTACAACGCACGGCGGTCGTTAGTGAAACATAGAAAAAGGCATATGATGGGACACGAGGAGCAAACTGTGACTGAAGAAATAGCTGAAGATAAAACAGTTATTGTGGATGAGCGTTATGTTACTGAAGTAATTGTTGAAAATTAAAATTCGCCAGTTGAAATTCGTAAAAGATTTGGAAAAATTAAATTAGGTGATTAGTTTTCGATAAATATGGCAAAGTATATACAATTTTTTTAGGGACAATACTTAAAGTATTTACCCAGAATTATTATTATACTTGTATAACATTAGTGCATATTAAGAGTACAAATTATGTTCTTACAAATGTATAATTATGTAATAAAATTGTTTCATTGTACATGAGAACAACAGTTACTTATAATAATATGATATCGTTTGTTTAATAAATAGATTCATTTTTATACAATTGATTTTTATTGTCTTTTTAATAGTTAGTAAAAGGTATAAAATAGATGTATTTAATAGTAGATATGTATGTGTTACTACACAATAATTATCTAATTTACATATTTTAGTTTTTTTTAATATAAACATTGGTTTTACAATTGTTTTAGGACTTTTATCATATGACTAATATTTTAGAAACTTCTTACAAAGGGTGCTCACTTAATGCATGCGCAAACTGAGTATAATCTACTTGGGCCAGTTAGCAAGCTTCAAAACCAGGCAAGACAAGGAAATCGGTCGTCGCACGAGAACGCCTGGAAGAGCTAATGGTCCTTGAAGAAACACATGAAGAGTGACACCTAGGTCACTTAAGTGCCAACTCTTCTATAATTATGTACACATATCTTGCCCATCCTAATAATAGTACGCAGACATGCTAAAATGGGATTAGGTGGGCCGTTTGCTGCATGAAACCCAAAAAGTGGGCGAATGTCGTCACTCTCTAGGTGCCCGAAGATGGAAGGTGACCGTGCAGCGAGGATGGCCGAGAAGGTGTTAGCGGGATGATCTGGATAGGTTTGAAGAAGAGTGGTGAAAAATACAAAAGAAATAAAAAGACACTGTAGACGATCGTGTGTTCTCATTACCAACAATAGCTGTAATGAGAAGAAAAAGACCCGAGGGTTTTATTTGGGACATTATTAGTCAAGTTAGCCTGTATGTAAACATACTATTTACGTGCAAGTGTGATGAAAAACATTGTAAGTTTTATGGGCGGTACATACAGGAATTACGAACCTCGACTCCAAAAGCCCTCAGTTTTCGACTTCGGGCTTCTAATAGCGTATCGTTCGTAATTCTTTATTTGCCGCCCTTAACACACAATATAAACTATTGTCTGCCCAAAATCGTCATTATTGTAGCACATTTACAAACATGACATAAACAGTGTATAGTTGGTGTATAGTCAAAATAAACGGATTTTGATTTCAAAGCAAAATATCTCTCTTGTGACTCTACGACAAAAAGAAATATTGGAAATTCGAATTTGTAGAGGTATCTAAAAAAATATAAGTAGTTAACAGCGATCACCCTTAAGCACTACGAGACATAATCAGTCATGAAAGAAACTAAAAAAAAAAAATTCATTCATTCAATTCCCAATATTTCTTCGAATTCCAATATTTCTTTTTTCGTAGACAGAGCATAGAGCTTTTTCTCACTGATGTCATAGAACTTCTTCTTCTTTATTTATTAGTGGCTTGTTTTGTGTCTTTCACAATTCCGCCAAGATGTCATAGATCATACACTCTTTACCTGATGTGATGATTGATGACACAAAACCATACTAGATTGATGACATGTGTCAAGTCAATTTTTTCTTGTCAACCAGTAGCAGGGATGTACGACTTTTACTTTCAATCGATTTTTCGGATTGTAATAGATTATGTGCCTCAGAATCGATCCACATTTCTATTTATTTTTCGGATCATAAGCTCTTGAATCGATTTCATGTAAATCGCTCCAAAATTAATTTTGATAAACAAAATAATAATATTGACAGACTTTTCAGCTTCAGTCGGTTACGACTTTCATTCAGAGTGATATTAATCAATGAGAAAAGACTTTCAGATGACGCAGTAGTATTATTACTACTGCGTCATCTGAAAGTCTTTTCAGACGACGCAGATGACGAACATTAAGTCTATGATATTAGGCGATTATCGCCTAATATAATAGACTTAATGTTAACGTAATAAAGTTAATCTATAATGCAATCGATGTTTTATAAAATATTCATTACGAACGTACAGGGTCAAGAGCACGTCCAGCTTGACAATTAAGATTTAAATCCAACTCTATGCCGCTTGCGGTAAGAACGGTCCAAAGTACAAAGTGTCAAGCTTGACGTGCTCTTGACGTACATAGTTGACAGAGATGTTAGGAACTATGTAATTGCTAGGATACCTAAACCACAAAGCATGCAATCTTCTTAGGAGATAAACCAATCTATCAATCACTAATCTTGCTTTACAGCGTTCAGTGCTTCCATCAGTATAGAATACCCAATTGCAGGGTAACGCTCTGATTTTTTCATTTGCTTTAACTATCTAGTTCCCATGTGTTATTTTCACGCAAAGAATTCATCTGACTATCCATAGCCTTGCGCTATTCATGTTGGTTAGGTCTATCAAGAGCCTTTTTATACGTTTTCGATTCTTTGCTGCCATTGAAATCATCAATATTCATTACAAAATGATCAAACCTTGTACTCCTACAACGTTTTAGTGTAGAACGATCTCTGAGTGTTATACTCCTTTCTCCTAATTCAGGAAATTCTTCGTCCTCATCTCTAGGTGTCATGCCCCTCTCATTTATTTCTGGTAGTAATTCTACACTCTCTGATCCATTCTCTTGCTCTCTTACTGATACAAACGAATCATCAGCTTGGCCTTCTTCATCATTTGAGTCAAACTTATAATTAGTACCCGGTTCAATATTGTCCTCATCAGGACAAGTGATTGTTCGAGTCTAGGTAGTTTATGTTTACAGATTGGATAGGTTTAACATTGGTCAATTGTAGCTTGTAGAACCCTCCACGTTTACGTTTACGTGTACGCAATATATTACTATTAACCAAGATAAAGATATATTTATTTCAATATAACTTAATCTAATACAATATAAGTGAAAACAAATGTAAATAAAGCTATTATAGTATTTAAATAAGAATTAACAGGGGAATCTAGATTATACATTCTTCATAGTAAAGCTATTATATATTTTAAAGCATCTAATGTGTAATAGCGATGCCTAAATATAAAATAAAAAAAATAATAAAATAAAATAAATTAATGGTTATCTATATAAAACAACAAATTTTAATTATGAAACAACTTCCAGCAAGTCCTCTGTTTCATTGTAAGTCTTACTCGTAACCCACAATTTGACGGTCTTTTTACATTCTATTTTATTCATGGAGAAATAATGCAAATTAGAATTTAATTTAAAGTAAAATAATGTACCAAGGAATCAAAAGAATCTATGCGAGTGTGCTGTGCGGAGTTGTGCACGAGATGAAAAGGTATCGAGTTCGTCTTTGGTTGGTTAAAGTAACAGAATCAAATGGAGTAATTGCCGAACCGAGAGGACGTCGCACTCGTTTAGAAGTTTGCGGGTTGGATAATCGAAAGGACGGAAGTTGATGACTTTAAGAACAGCTCTCTGCATTCCTTGCAGGTTTATCAGGGTGGTCTTATGTGCACCGCCCCAGGATGTAATGCAGTAAAGTAGCAATGATTGACAGAGGGCTAAGTACACTGATTTGAGAAGGGCGCTGTTAGCTGCATATCCTAAATTTTTAAAAACATATATAAATTTTCGAACTCTAGAAGCAAGCGCTACAATATGGTGTTTGAAATTTAGATGTTTGTCAATTATGACACCTAAATATTTAATGTCGTTTGTGCTGTCCAGTGTTGGATAAGTACAGAGGTTTAGATGAGTTCGAGGGCTTGTACAATGGTGAGCTACTATTGAAAAAGCATTCTCAGGAGGTTGTGAGGAGATATTGTGTGAGAAAGTCTATATTTAGTTTTGCTAGTATTCAGTGTAAGGGCATTCGCTCTGAGCCACTCGGTTATTGTATTAAAACCAAATTGAGCATGTGAAAATGTTTCATTCCAACTTGAGGCGCTGAATAATAATACTGTAGTACTTCTAACTTGTTTGGAAGTATTGGTATGTTTATAGTGTCAAAGGCTTTTGTGAGGTCAAGGAAAATAGCTAAACATTTATTCTTCGAGTCCAAATTTCTTATAATGTAGTCAGTCAGTTCATCAACTGCGTCGTTCGTCGATAGCCCTGTTCTGAACCCAAATTGGGACGTCGATAGAAGTTACTTAGTTTCTAAATAATTAACAAGCCTTTTATAGATTATTCTTTCAAGTAGCTTAGAAAGAGATGGCAATATTGCAAATGGACGGTAATTGTTAATATTGCTCTTATCGCCGCTTTTGTAAATAGGTTTTATAAGGGCTGTTTTCAGTACTTTGGGAAATGTTCCTGTTAATAAACAGAGATTGAAAATGTAGGTCAGGTGTGGAATTAAACAATTTTTAGGTTGTTTAATGAAAGAGCAGGGAATTTTGTCAATTCCTGTCGCACAGTCATTTCTTTAAGTCATAATAATGTTTTCAATTTCAGTTTTGTCAATGTTGATCAAGGCAAAAGAGTGCAATTGTGAGAACAAAAAGAAAAAAAAAACGTGAGACGTTGATTTTTGCCTTTTCGAAGTTTTCCTACACTAGTGAAGAATGAATTTGCTGAGTTAACAGTTTGAACTGCATGTTCTGTGTTTACTATTAGTTGCTGGGCAGACGATTTGGAGTTAGTCATGTTCATAATATTTTTGATGACTTTCCACAATCTCTTTTTATCGTGACTTGCATTAATTATTTGTGTCTTTTCGTACTGACGTGACGTTTTAATTTCTTTAATAGATTGTTACAGAAATTTCTATATCTATAATAACTAGTTTTAAATATGGGATTGTTCGGAAACTTAACAATTTTTTTATGAAGTTTATTTCGATTTTTAATGCAGCGCAATAAGCCAGAGGTAATCCAAGGTTTAATTATTTTATAGCGGCGCGTAAATTTTTTAGTTGTTGTATTCATTTCTATAATTTTAGTGAGCGAGCTTATCAAATATTCCATTGCTATATTGGCGTCAGTTGAGTTGTATATTGGCGAAATATCTGATCTTGCAAGGTCACGAGCCACGCCCTCCTTGTTCAGTTCTGTATAGGAATTGATAGACTGGATTCTATTGAAACTCTTTTGTTTGCTTAGTAGTAAGGTATAGTGGTCAATTAGGGAAGTTTTTAACACTATAGTTTTTACGGTAAGGATGGTTTTGGCTAATATATGGTCTAAGTAATTACGATCTCTCGTCGGATGAAGATGGGTTGGGAGGTAACCAAGAGAAGCTGTTAGGTTTAAGTATTCGCCTGAGTTGCTATCTTCATTGTCGTTCTTAATGTCAATATTAAGGTCACCAAGAATAAATACGTTTCGAAAAGATGAAAGTGTTTTCATAATGCCCCCTAAGGAAACCAAAAAATTTGTGATGTTTCTGCACGTACAGAGCTTCCATATCATCTTCATTCTTAGAGGATAGTGCTTTCTCGAGAGAACATAAGTGGTTTGTTATATTACCTATTATTCGATCAGACTTTGACATTAACAACCAGCTGGATTTATATGCGAAGTATACTTCAGGGAGTGTGTCGAAAATTTTACAAATAAGGAACATTTCTGGCAAATCACCTCGTTTTGACTTTAGCAATTCTTGCGTTAGCGAAAGCAAATATTCTATATTTTTGACAAGTGGGTAACTATGTCATCTTCAGGTTTTGAATTTGAATTTCAATCTGAGGTCATAGGCTCGATCTTCTGACACTCCATCACACATGCGGTGCAGTTCTAACCATACGCCTCTAGAAGTAGAATATCGCATAACGTTCGGAAGGTTATCGTCTGACAAATTTTTAATTATTACTAGCAACTATACTATCTACCTTTTGATAGGTCTTCAGATGCTTCACTTAATGTTTTATAAAGTATTTATTACGATATTACATACGTAATTGACAGAGATGTTAGGAAAAATGTAGTTGCTAGGATACCCAAACCACAAAGTATGCAATCTTTTTAACACTTAGATGTTGCCAAATTGCTTTTCTTGTGAACCAATATACAAAAAGATATGATAGTACTCCTCCGGCTCTATCAATAAATGAGAAAACTGATATATTTATGAGTATTTTAACAAAGATCTTTATTAAAATATATCCAAAAGAACTAACGTGAAAAAACATAGCATAACATGACGAGAGTTCTACGAGACGACAAAATATATTTGAAAAAAAAACTCTCAATGTCACATTGGCCAGTATGTAAAAGATTACAGATATTCAGGGTCGTATTCTAGAACTCTACTCAATGCTCAAGTCAGGATTGCAATTGAAACACAAGCACTGGAAAAACGACCCTAATGGCAGAGACTTGGGTATGATTTCGAGTGCTTTAAACCATACTCATATCCTGACTTGAGCATTGAGTAGAGTTCTGGAATACGACCCTAAGACAAGATAAACCTTATGATTCAGCCGAGGTTCAGAAAGACTTGTTTAAATTATGAATGCGATCTACACGATTCGATTCGCTTTAATCTTGATTCGATTTGCTTAGAAATCGAATGCAATGAATCGATACAAAAATTGCTAGATCGTGTACACTTGAATCGATCTTCATAAAAATCGAATCGCGTAATGTGTGTCCTGTGTCCCTATTTTGTTTTGTTGAGTTTTTGTTGTCACACTATAAATAAGAATAACAGAAATTAATCTCCTAGTATGTACTTTAATATCCTCTCAAAAACCCTATTGAAATCATGTCATTGATATCTAGTTTGGTAGATAAATTGATATCACGAAAAGAACAAGACTTTTGCCAGCTGTGTTTTAGTAACATTGGACCAACAGCGATTAAAATTCAGGATGAAGTGATAGTAGATAAAACGAAACCTCACCATACTACAGAAATGTCTGAAATATTGACCTTTATTTTGGGCGGTCATGTAAGTAAAAATAACCTCACTGTTTGTTTTGGTGAAGTTTTTGTAGCACCGATGCCGATGCTATCTCATGGCGGCTAACGTTTATTGACAAATATATGCCTATTATTAATCAGCAACCTTATTACTCGAAATGGATTTTTAATTAGTGTTCGAAAAAAAATAAACAAAGAACTACATCACGTATGAAAAATGATTATTGTATGTTGATTTTTTATATTTTCAGTTTTCGACTCGGTTATCAGCATTTGACTCAATATGTGGCACATGCTCAGAAACAGCAAAGCTTACTTACAGTTTCATTAAAACTTGTCATGAAAACTCTGAACTCCTAGTAAATTCTTTGGACACACTAAATGATTGTATAGAAAACACACCTGCGGATGTTAACAATTTCAATACCTTATTTATAGCGATAGATACGAATGACTTTTCAAGTAAACAATACTATGACAGTAAAAAAATAGTACAAACAAAATCCACAGCACTTATGAAGTACCGCTCACTATTTCATGGCACTAAAAAATTGCAAGTTCAACAAAAATGTCAGAAAGGGCACAGATACAGCTCTGAGTTGCTTGAAATATGTGATGTAATTCGAGAGAAGAATACACCAACTAAATACAAATGCAAAGTGTGTTCAAACATATTCAGTAAATCATTTAACTTCAAAAAACATTTTTACAGCCAACATTCACCTAAAGTATTGAAATGTGCTGATTGTGACAAAAGTTATGGATCTGAAGCTTTGTTAAAACAACACCGATATGATTGCCATTCAAAAATAATGTGCAGTGAATGTGGTAAAACATATACAAATAGATATTCATTGCTGTATCATATTAGGCGTCATACTGGAGAACAGCCTTATAAGTGCAAGTATTGTGGTTTAAAATTTCAGTGGTCATCTCGTAGGGCAGAACACATACGCCGTTGTCACATGGAGCCTGCTGTAGAGTGTGATATATGCCATCTTAAGTTCAGAACTTTAGGTTCTTTATATGACCATAGGAAACGACATTTTAATCCAAACAGCAGACTGCATGTAAGGTTGGAACAAACTGGAGAAGTTATTGAAGAAGGTATTGTGGATGATATCATGAATGTTGACATTGGATAGTGTAAATAAATATGTTAAAAATATGACAATTGTAGTTTGTATTTTGTGCATAAAATGCCATCAATAATAAAGTGATGAAAGCCGAAAAGTAAAATTTGGCTAGCACCAAGTCTGACAAATACTATTATATATATTATTTTAATAGACGAGTTACAAAGTCTTGCATATAGCTAATTAAGTCTAACCTAAGTGCAGACTACCATTTTAATGACTATTAATTATGTGAATAGGCTTCTGTTCCCAAAGTCCTGTCAAATGTTTCATTGAAAATTTCCACTTCACAATTTCGTTTTCGCTATTCTTTAATAAAAAGTACAATCAACATATTATTCATTACAATTATATAGCGACATCTCTTATTGACATCAATGTGTCGCTTTATAATAATATTATAATACCTGTAGCAGTGTTGGGCGTTAATCAATTAAATTTCAAACAGAAAGTCAATGAGTTTAAAAAAATCAATTCAATTGAAATCAATTGCAACGTCGCAATTAATTTTAATTGCAATTGATTTTAAATGCAATAAATTTTTTTAAATTGTTTTAAGTAACAAACTAACAATTAAAACCGTGGGTTAGGGGGGTTGGCTAAGTGGTGGGTTAGGGGTGGGTCATGGATTCGGTTAGGGGGTAGGTTGGGGTGGTTCAAGGGCTGGGTGAGTGCGTGCCAGTGGGTGAGGGGGTAGGTTAGGGGTGGTTTAGTGGGTGGGTTAGGGGGGTTAGGGAGTAAGTTTGTGGGTGGGTCACTCACTCACCCGTTCAAACCTACTCACCCACTGAGGGGTTGGGTGAGTAGTTAGTTGTTAGAGTAGTTGGGGGTGGGTAACCCAATCAATTGTCAATTGTTTTTTTCTAATTGACAATTAATTAATTGTCAATATTTAATTGCCTGAACAATTAAATTTTGCCCAATACTGACCTGTGGTAGCTGTTAAGGTGGCAGCGTACGGCAAAAAGGTTCCCTTTTTTCCATATTATATGCAAAAAGTTATTAAAAACCATAGATTTACTAAATCTATGTTAAAACCATAAACAAATTAGCTTCTATTATGGACCGGGTAGGGTTAGTTTGTGATTTTTTTAAATTAGTGAACTCCACAAAAAGGAAGGATATTCAAAGAAGATTGCTAATGAGTCTCTTTGATATGGTTTTGTGTTGTTATGGATACATGAAAAACTAAGATGTCAAAGTGTACAATAAAACCTTAGTGGATGGAAAAAACACGTCAATTGCTTGAAAACATGAATTTTTTATTTGTTACTAATTTTTCCTACTACAAGACTACCGATTCGGCTTAGATAACGCTACAGAGAGAGGAAGGTCCTTATAACTATAGACAAGTAGAAAAAATGTCTCCAGAGTCGTATTTTAAATCATTGTGAAAACGAGGCTTGAGTGAATGACATTTTAGTTCTAATAGTTCCTGATCAGATGGCGCTAATACTTGATTGTTTATTGGCCACTTTGGCCAGTCGGTCAGCCGTCAAATCTCCGTAGTCTGTGGTCAAAAGGTCCTTTCCTTTCGCTCGTGCAGTGTTTGAGTATTTGTCTCGCTCTGCTCTACGCAAAATGGCCGAATATTGTTGGACAACAGCAGACGTTTCACAAATTTGCACGTAGTATCGAGTGTCCCGCGTCGTAAATAAACTTTTCTGAGCCAGTGCCTATACCCGGAAGTGCAAGTGCAATCTGTGTGTTTAACGCGAGAATTCCACGTTTTGCATGGATAAGTGTTGTCAGTGTTATAGTGCCTTGTTTTTAACAGTAGCTTATCCTGACTCGTGTCTTGGATTTATGTTTACTTGACTCCGGTTAGTATGCATTGTTACTGTTTACCTACACACAGCAATACCGAAAACGTAAGTTCGTAAGTTCTGTGAAGCGTGTAAATAGTTTTTATTTCATAAAGTTTTGACAGGTTGCATTGTCCCTTTCTTCCATTAAAAATTTGCGTTTGTGTACAAGAGATGGATAATCATTCATAGTTGCTTCACTCCCTATCCCTAATGGAAAGTGTGCCGTTTTAATTATTGTTTTGGTGGCTTATTATGAAATGTTCGATTTGTCTACTTATGCCCGTATTGGAGATTGTTTATAGCAATTAACGGTGACCCTCAGGATTTACCATGACATAAGAATGATGCGTAGGTAGGACATGTACTAGCATGTTACAATGTGACATCATTTTCGCGTATTTAAAAATACTTATTTTATGTATTCCACACATTTTGTGTACGCTTGCGTGGCGATCGTGACTGCCAAATCTTGCTAAAGTGTTTACTATAATTTTCCTAAAACATCTCAGTCATAGTTGACTCACACTGTAGTACTTATAATAAGTATTATCATGCCTGTCTGAATGTCCCAGGGCACAAATCGCAGCAACTTGCTATGATCTTGGCATACATCTGTAGTTTCCTATATTTACTTAGGTGCATAAAGCAAAATTCAGTCACTGGACAACACAATAAAACTCTAGATTGTAACTAAACTGACCTACACTTAAGGGCCTTATTCCAGAACTCTACTCATTGCTTAAGTCAGGATCTGAGTATGATTTCAAGCACTGGAAACACAACCCTAATGGCAGGGACTTGAGTATGATTTCGAGTGCTTTGAACCATACTCAATTCCTGACTTGAGTATTGAGTAGAGTTCTAGAATACGACTCTTAGGGTCATATTTTAGAACTCTACTCAATGCAGTCAGGATTGCACTGGAAACACAAGTACTGGAAATATGACCCTAATGGCAGGGACTTGAGTATGATTTCGACTGCTTTAAACCATTCTCAAAATCCTGACTAGAGCATTGAGTAGAGTTCTAGAATACGGCCCTTAGTGTTCTTGCAAATATTAAATGACAGCAGAGAAGTGTTTGCATCATACTTTTTGTACTTACACATTTGTCCACTTCATGTTACAATGCTAATGAACTTGAGTGTTAGGAAAAGGATCAGGATAAATCTAATCTGGGTTATTGTCATCATGTAAAACTTTTGTGTTTGATTCACGCTAATCACTAAGAGATTGTTGCATATTTTGGCAGTCATTGATACATTGTTGTTGTAGTTTAATGATTAGAAAATCGATTACTTTTTCAATTAGTAACATTATAATTATTTTGATGTTAGTTGTGATAGCCGTGACAAATATTAATTTTTGTGTAATACATCTCTAATTTTAAATATCAAAAAGATTCCATATTTTGATGATGTTGATAGATTTCCCCTAGCTCTATCAATAAATGAGAAAACTGATTTTAAAATTTTGACAAAGGTTTTTATTAAAATATATATGTATAAGTAATATGAAAATAATCATGACGAAACTACAAGACAACAAAATATATTTGAAAAACACCAGCCAGTATGTAAAAGATTGCACATCCATGCTCTGACAGATATTCAATCAGAAACTTCATATGGGGACAAATTACTAACAAAACTGTATGTCAACACTCTAAAATGTTATTTCTTTTTTTAGTAATTAAACTTTTTTAGATCTAAATCACATATTTGTGTAATCAAACAAACCAAATTTTCTTTACAAGTCCCATGGTCACGACCACAGATTTGGTAATATATATATATTAAGTGTATGGTCTCTGCTGACTGATTTATATGTTTTGTCATCGTCCTGTCGGTTTTGTTTGCTTTCATGTCCATAACGCTCAGGGATATAAGCTCATCTAGGAAACATTAATACAGGAATACAAATAAAAGGAGATCTTACAATTTGTTTCAATAAAGGCAAATTTTCAAAATATTGTATGTTATTGTGTAGTTAATTTTATTACTTTGGTGCTCACAGTACAGGGATGCTCAAGTTTATTGCTATACCGTCTTTTTCTTCTGTATTTAGTGCCCATATACACTGTTCTGGTATTTTGTGGCACATATATCAAGCCTATGTAAATGTATTTGCGTAGTATATTTACATGCAGAATGGTTTTCTTTATGTACCAATGACACACTCTAATTCAAAGGGTAATATTTCTTGTTGTCCAATGTAGCTTCTTAGAAATAGTCTTTAACCATATTGATGTACTACCTTTCATTCAGGAGTTTGTTAACTTGTATGGTGTAATAGTATTATAATGAATCTTTGTGTGCACCACTTGTAAAATGATTTTCGATGAGACCTAAGCATAGCAGTGGAATGTATTTACCGTATTATAATACGTTATTGGTGGTTGCTATGTGTACTGAAGTGATATTAGGTTATATTAACGTTTTAACAGACACTGGGCTGTCTCTAAATTTTATAAAATTGGCTAATATGTTGATATTTTAAAAAACACTCCAACTTGCTGCTGAACTCAGTGAGCATAAACAATATAATATCATTGGCTAAACGGCTAAAAATTATTAAATTATTCCATAGTCATCCTCGCTCCCCGATATTGACTGATATTGTAGATAGAGTTAAAAGAATTGGAGAGGATGTGGGTTATATTTTCCTGTATCTAATGGAGCAATAAACATGTTTGACATAACTCTACTTATGCCATTGTTCCATGAGGGGCGCAATTTATCGAAAAAATTAACATAAATTCTGTGTAATTCGCAACACCAGAGGCAAATCACTTTATTGTACCAAAAATGATTTAATTATAAAGTTGAAGACCTGTGATAAAAAATTAGTTGATAAATATTTTTTACCAATAAGGTTGTAAAAAGTTCTGATGATGCAGTAGACATAGGAACAAGGACAGTTGTATGATCGTCATGAATACATTTAAAAATAATTCACAAATGTTGCTATACACATTACGATTATAAGTCTGGGCTTGACTTGTAATATTAATTGAAATCAGATCAGGATTATCAAATACCATTTATGTTTACATTCACCACAGTGTTGGTTCAAAGGTTCATATACCCATTTAGTAATTATGACAGTTGATTTAAGTAAAATCTTGATATTGATCCTGTAGTTGAGATGGTCTTGTAAATATGAACAATACTCTTTAAAAGTCAGCAATTATAATCAATTCTATGTCCAAAGGCAAAATTACTTAATGGCTAAAGAAAGGAACACAAAGGAACAAATTAAAAGTATAATATAACCAAATAGAGTACAATGGCAGAGGACAGGGGTCACTATACAATGTTGGTACGTTTGCTTTTAAGAGGCAGGGGTCGGATTTCATTCATGCGACGACAATGGCGTCTTATGTGAACCAGCGCTAACTGGGGAACGCGGACGTCCAATTATAATGTACTGTGGGAGTCAGGATTGGTATGATTTCATTTAAACGCTAATAGACTGTAACTTTATGACCCTTGTGACCCAATATTTAGGAACATTTTTTTCTCTATTGATATGAACATAATGATGAATGTTACAAGGACCACCCGAACGCTTAATAATTTATAATGTCGAGTCTGTCTCTCATTTCTCTCTCTCTCTCGTTCATTATCAATCCAGATAAATCCCACTGCTGGGCACTGGTCGCTAAGTACACAGCTGGCTATTCTTCGGGATTTCTCAAAAAATACCACAATTATGAAAACATAATTATCTATCCATCCAATCTATCTTAACAACGGAATGAGTAACACATTACCAACAATGTAGATGCGAGGATTGCGTGAAGGGCGACGCGGCGACTGCGCCGGCGGCGGAACGCTCGTTCCTAACTAACTGTTCACGTTTAATTGTTGACTATTGTTTTAAATCAGTGTTGATTCTTAATACACTGTTTTGTCTAGTGCTTTATATCAGTTGTAGATACTTCGTATGCAAAATAGTAGCTTATTGAATATATTGTATAGAGTTCCGAAAAGCAATCTATATATTAATTTGACTCTCTAGGGAGGACTTAACTCTGTAGACACGTTGTCATCGCCTTGATAAGGAAGTTGGCGATCGTGGAATTCGTGGAATTGGAAACAGCTGCCCCATATCGTAGATTGGGAACCACTTGAATAATACCGGACAGATCCACGGCGCGAATAGAAACGGTAAATAAAATTCATTTTGTATATACTTGATATAAAAATGTGCTTTCATACCGGAGTAGTGGCGGAGGGAGGATTTCTGTTGATATATTCTACACCTACTGCTAAATCGAAGAAGCAGAATTAATTTTGGCCATCACGCATGTCACCCACTGGGATACATAAAAGTGTATACTAGAATATGATTTTTAAATCACATTGTAGCATTGTCATCGGGTTTATAAATGTATGTATAATTTCAGTTGGAATAAGATATATTTATATGAGAAGTTGTTTAAAATATACTATTTGCGTCAACTTGTAGTCATGCAATGTCGTAAGTGGGTCAATTAGAAAAGCCCGTGGCACTAACGAGTTATCAGCGAATCAATACCGCCATTACCATGTTCGTCTGCTGCTGATACTAACGATAGCCATAGCTTGCGACGATGCATTATGAAACCTAAAGCTGATACGGAATTGGTAAACATCAATTCTGTACCAAAACTGAAGCTGTATTTTTACACGTTGTTACCTACTTGTTAGCCGCGTAATTTCAGATTCGATTTGTTCGTAATCTGTGTAATTGTGTACGTGTTAGTAAACACAATCGTTATTAATGAAACTACATTTGTGCTTACAAAGGCTGGATACATCAAAGATAAACTATCAATCAATATAAGGTTTATTGTTTTTCCATTTACGATTTTACGTCAACGATTTAGCGTCCAACTCACTGAACATTACTATTGTGTCAATTTTATACGGTCCAATGTACTGCTTGCGTCAACCAGCTTGCCAAGCGTGATTATTGTTTCCCGTTGTTATAGAAAGATCATTTCGACGGCCTCGATAGCTCAGCGGCTAGCACGCGGCGAGGCGGGGTGCAGATTCTAGCAGGATCAATTCAGGAAATTCATCACCTGTTCTCAATTCATTCTGGTCTGTGTTCACTAGTTTGAGACTTGATATAATTGGTGTGATTTTTAGACATATATTGTAAATTTTAAAACTTATTAGTAGATATTTAACGGAGAATAACTTGGATTGCAGCATTTGCTGCTTACCTTCTACACCGTTTTATTTTCTTCATATATTCATTTTTCCATACAACAGTATGGAACACACACGCAGGTACAAAGTTAAAAATTGAAAGAATATGATAGGCGTGTGTGTTACGGCGCTAAATAACTCGGTCTTCGCTTTTTCTGGGCGCAAAATACGATTTTCATCTAATTTATAATTATGTAGTGATTATGTAGTATGGTGTTGTAGTTGTTTTCTAAAGCTCTATCCACTGGTTATAAACGGCTAATGTAGAGTAACCGAGTGCCATAAAAGTTGGATAAGTTAGTGACATTACATCTAGAATAGCGTTAAGTAAACTCTATAGAGAACCGGTCTCCGATGAGCTAAGCGTTTGGCGGTGACGCAAGCGAAAAGGTAACTACAAACTTTGTTTTCGTGTCGATTCGCTTTATAAGAATTGAGATATTTTCATATAAACTTTATAACTGCATTAACCCTTAGTTATTTGCACGAAGAAAATCACACATCGTGGGGCTCCCGAAACTTGCTTGAGTTCAACGCCAAGAAAACCCAGGTATGCGCGTTCAGCTCCAAAAAATCCCCATTCCTTTCACTTCCCTATCTTCAGGGTACAATGCTGACGTTGCAGGACAAGCTCAGCCTACTGGGAATGCGCATCCGGAAGGATGAGCAACAAAGATTATATCGAGAGCGTCATCAGTACCGCGTCGCGCAAGCTTGGCATCCTGAACAAGGCGCACCGATTTTTTACTCCAGAGCTGCGATACCTGCTGTTTAAAGCTCAGGTCCGAAGCAGCATGGAGTACTGTTCGGACCTTTGGGACGGCTCTGCCAAGTACTAGCTCGATGCCCTAGATGGACTGCAGCGCTACGCCTTCCGTGTTGTCAACGATCCTCATGTAACTGAGCATGCGGAGTCGTTACAGCTTCGCAGAGATATAGCGTCTCTTAGCGTATTCTATCGCCTGTACCACGGTGAGTGCTCTGAAGAGTTATTCAACCTTATCCCTTCCTCTCCTTTCCATCAGCGGAGCACCCGTGCTGGACTGCGTTGCCACAGTTGGACGGTCAGTTCAATATCGTCCCGCACTAAAAAGTTTGGCAATTCGTTCTTATGCCGAACCATCAAATTGTGGAACCAACTCCCGGGGCATGTATTCCCTCCCCTCTATAACATCGGGTCCTTCAAACGTAGTGTGAAGAAGCATTTGGCCAGACCGGCAAAATGATAGTGACGGAGTGAAGATATTTGTGTTTTTCATCCGTTACTCTCATCTCTGGACTGTATTCGCACTTTCCAGCAGGCGCGGTGCAGTCATTTTGCCGAGTCGCAATAAAAAAAAAAAAAGAAATACAGAATAAAACACACAACTACTCGCGTGGGGTCCTCACTAACCCCAATTTACTAGGAAGATTTCTAATGAACTAATTAACAATGGTATTAAATAAAAGACTTTATATTACACATATACTATAATGTCCATTAGAGCTCAAAGGAAAAACTCAATTTATAAAAAACTTCAGCTTATAAAAGAAATGGAACCAAAAATCATCTCTAAAATTACGCTTTTGAAACATCATGAAATCATAGTCAAAATAACATTCATCCTTATAAACTAATCAGAGTCACTTGTATCACAAGTCCGAGAATAGACATTAGAGTGGTCATTGAAAACAAATTTTGTGCATTTCATGCATTATTGCATAGACCACGCTTAGCTGTCGGTGGAACTGGTCGATTCTCGACATCATACTCCTCCATAAGTCTTTTTTTTAATAATTTTTGGGGTTGCATCATTGACTTACAATTATATGGACGTCGGGTCCGCGCTAAAAAGTGTCCGCACTTGTAAGGCGCTAAAATCGTATACAGAGCGCTATCTCCGCTTTAGTCTTCATTTGTTCTACTGACAGCGCGATACTGCGATGACATTACAATTTAAATTTCGAATAGGTTGACTTGGGACATTTTTTTCGTGGTTTTTGTATTAGACCCGTCGTCCATTTATTTGTAAGTCAATGGGTTGCATTTATGTTTACCCGTTGTCTTTGGTGATCTTCAACTATTTGCACTTTTTACACACTTGGGGGTACGCTGTTTTTCCATCCTCTAAGGCTTTTATTCGCACTTTTGTGTATCGCCTGACGTCGAATCAATGTCGATGTGGCTCCGATTTTTTTTTTAATGTTTGTAAATATTACATAAATACCAGTATTAATGCAAAAATCAATTAAGAAGTTTTATTTAACCAACACTACAACAAATAATACAAGATACTACTCAAAAATACAATTAATAACAATAATAAATTTACTTACCTCAGACGAAAAATGTTACGTAACTACTGGCATGGGGTCACGCACTAAGAGTGCAGTGTGCATACTCTTTGACGTCCTATTTGTCACTAAAATATCATATTTGGCGCGAATTAGGAATCTACTGTTGGCGAGAGAGCCTTCCGATCGACCTAAGTATTATTTTATAGTGCGTAAAGGTAAGTTGACCCCATCCGACTAATTAAGGTTTAAATTGTTAGAATTTCACATGCGGTTGGTGCACCTCTGCTTGTTTACAAAAGTACATTTATTTGACACAATCAGCATTATTGGCCCAAATACGTCTGTGAAAACCGGGGTGATGTCACTCGACCACGCAGGTCACGAAATTAATAATAATAATCTGTTATAGGAATCTAATCCAGAACCTCCTGCAAAGGAGGCAAGCGTTTTCACAACTTGCCCAACACAGGCAACTAAAATTCACGTTTGATCTACCGCCTCTCAAACAGAGGCCGTGGGTTCAAATGCGGGCTTGCGCTTTTGAGTTTCTTTTAATTTGAAGTTTACCATGAGCTTACCGATGAAGGAAAACATCGTGATGAAACGCGCAAGTCGAAGTCGAAGAAGGTTCACAGCTCTCGCAAAGCGTGGAAAGTCCGCAACCCGCATTGGTCCAGTGTGGCGGACTATAGCATACACCTCGTCTGAGAGGAGACCCGTGCCCAGCAGTGGGGCGTGTAAATGGGTTTTCGAGTAGTGGGATACACGCGTAACGGCGCGCATGTTATAGTTCTTGATAATATACCTAATTTAAATTGATAACCACCTATTCCACTTCTAACATTTTATAAACTGCACAAAACTTGGATTATTGCTATAGGCGCGATAACAATTATCGCGCCTATAGCAATAGTCCTTTCAACGAAAACTGTTGCTTGAACGAAAGTATTTGCTTGTAAATAAAAGTGAATCTTGGCCTTATTGCAGCTATCATTCAGGCAATTTCCCGAGTTAATGGGCGCAGGCCGACAGCGGCAGCGAAGAAGGCCAATTACAACGGGCATAGTTGCAAACTGCCGCGGTAAGGTCACGCCAATTGACATGGATTCCACAATCATATTGCATTCTGCGTGATAGCTAGAAAGAAAGATGTCTATCAGAATTGTGAAACTTGTACATTTTGTTGTTGTTATTTTTTTCTCTCTTGTGGAAAGGCAAAGGTCTATAGACTATGCAGCTTGATCATTAGTTTTAATTCTATGTTAAATGGCCGAAGCCAGGTGTTCAGTTTTTGAAATCCGAATAGTCCATTTACCGTTCGGGCTGTATCCAAATCTTTTTTTAATTAAACGTCTTATTTGGTTTTTACTTTTCCACGCCTTAGCCTAGTCTTCTTTTAAGTATATATCCTTTTATTTTGAATCAGTTGGTATAGCCTTGTCCAATAAAATAGTATTTTCTTCTATACTATGAAATCTCTTCGACTATGTTTATCATAAATTCATAAATTGCTCTGAAGGTTGCTTAATAGTCCCGTGCAACTTTTTTATAAAATTCAGTCAGCCAGTCCGTCAGCAGAAGGTTCTGGATGCTAAAGGATTGGCAAGTAAAGATGATGTGATCTGGAGTCTGATCACCGTCTTGGCAATTGCGTAATTTTTCTTTCATTCTGTGCCAACAGTATTAAGGAAAGACGTTTCATTGCGTGTCCAATAATAAAAAGCATTAATTGTTTTTAATTTATTGTTACCACCACCAATTACCTAGTCTCAGACTTGGGAATATCCCTGTATAATTGACTCTGGGGCACTATCTATTATTACACCCAGACCATATCCAATTTAGAAAACTCTACTATTTAAATTGGTCTTCTTGGGAATCGATACTTGGAACTTACACATTAAACCCCCATAGTGCTAATCACCGAACCACTGAAATCGCCGTATGTGATTGCGTTTTCAATGAAAAAGTAATTTCTATGTATCGAATTGATTAAATTTGGATATCCCAAAATTCCTCGGGTCGTGAAATGATCGTTAAGTCTGTTTTGTATTAATAAAGCATTCTCCACGCCGCCATTTGTACTATGATATTCTTCACACTCAGCATGATGTATCTCACAACTTGTATTAGCGCGTAATATTCGTATGATTCGTTGGTCGCAGATAGTTATTATAATTGATGATCGCGTTCCAGCCGCGACACGGCTAGCACTATTTCGAGGCCTGTACGCGCGATGATGTCAAACACCAAAATACAGGTGTTTGAAAAATTATGCAGCGTATATATATTTGTGGCTATTTTGTTGGGAGATGGAGCTGTGTGCTTTATCTGGCATAGTACTACGCGTAATGAAGTTCAGTGTTATACAACCAACTTAATAATAAATGCGAAAGTAACTCTTTCTTACGTTTTCACGCCTAAACCGCTGAACCAAATTTAGAGATAGATGGGACCTGGGCTGAGAAGGACATGGGCTACTTTTTGTCACAAAAATAAATCTTAAAGGGGGTGAGATAGGGGATAGAAGTTTGTACGAAGAACCAATCATTTCTCAAGTAAGTACAGGAGGCTACTCGAATACTCATTCTAGGAAGACTAGCGGACACCAAGCTAGCACCAATACTAATTCTATAATGTAATCCATCGATAAAGACAAGTGTTGGACAAGATTGGCTGACGAATTTAATACTTTAATGACAATATTGAAGTTTTCATAGAAATGTACTTGTTAAATTTATAATTATTATCATATTTTACTGTTTGGTTATTGTGATAGATTGGACTGCATAAGTTTAGTGTACCAATAAACGCTTTTCAAATTATTATGAATTTGTATGCTGCTAAGCGGGTTACATTGATTCAAAATGCATTTTTGTAACGACTTGCGAACCACAAAGTAATAAATTAATTTACGTAGTTTAGGAATAGGAAAACAACTGAGGAGGATAATGTATTACAAATCAATACAATACATATATTAATTATGTATTTATCTCGCGACACTACCTAAAATAAAATAAAAAAAACTACGCAAAATACGCAAGGAAAATCATATTGATTTTTCATTTATTTTTCCATACCAGTTTAATTCTTAGGTACTTTGGGAGGTTGGACTTGTAGACTGGTATTAATTAGGAAAGAGATCGAAGGCTGAAGGATAGTCTACGCTGATGAAAAGTTTTAAGACCCTAAAAAAAGACAAAAACTGATACAGCTACTTTTTTTAAATGGACCTAAGAAACAGTTTACGTTCAGTGGAACATGTTTCAGATATGTAATTTAAGGACTTAAACTAGAATGTAGACCTAATACTTGTACATACAGCGTTACTATGCGAAGTGCAAACATATTTGCATAAGAAATACAAAAAAAAAAGGAAAGTGAGATTACAAACCTAAAACTAATGGGAATAAACAAGCAAGAACGCACACACTCATAGCCCCGCACTAAGGAAACCCTGTATCGCAGGTGCTATGGAGTACACATAGACAACTACAAACTACAACCGAACTCACAAGAGAAATAAATGTAGGCCATACACATATTTTTCCCGGCCTGGGAATCGAACCCAGGACCTCTGCGAGGCAGTTAAAAAATAAAGACTAACACAGATATTAATTGAACAGTACTAATATGAAGACGAGTCGAAGTAATTGAGGATATTGATACGAATTCTATCAAGATTGTTGTCGAAAACATCAATGTGACTCAGAATCTGGAGGTCACATTGATGTTTTCGACATCGAGTTTCGAATTATCGTAGATTGCCCTATTGTTAACAGCAGTGTTTTGCCTACTTCATGTTTTTAATTTCTTTAATGTATTTTATTGTCTCCAGCAGTGTTGCAAACCGTGCCCTATCAACAACCCGCGCCTTTTAATTTTGTCTCTCGTCAATGTCCAAGAAATTTGAATCTGCACATTGTTTTGGTTGCATTTGATTACTGTCGATACCGCACTTCCGCCTCGAAGTTCACTGTTCGTAAAATACTTCAAAGCAGGATATTTTTGCCATTATTAAAATAGCTCCTGTTTTTCTTAAGACATTTATTGATCTACCGATTTAGATTTGTCCGAGATTTTGCGCTGATAAATGGAATATTTAAATTTATTTTTCTGACGTTCTTGACTGCTCAGAGCAATTAGTATTTTGTTACATTCATTTTTTATTTTGTTTTAGAAAGCGATTCGAATTCGTGCGGCGGTATGTTCTTACCACTTTAGTTTCTAAGCTTGTGAATGTTTATTAGCAATATCTGATGAAACCACGCCCTTGGGACTTATCAACTTCTGTCTCACAGTGACGGGCGCAGTGGCCCTCAGATCTTTGCTTTCTTTGATTTAAAGCTCTGAGTGGCACTGCAACTGTTTGGCAGGCGTGTTACTTTACACCACGCGCACGACTTGTTTGTCCTGTCACTTGATATTATAAAAAAAATTACAATTTTTTTTTATTAATGGTGAAAATGAACCTGTACTATGAAGATGGAGTAAAGTCCCCAATTTACATTGCCTCCGTGGCCGAATGGTTATGGTGGAAGGTCACTGGTTCGATTCCCGGGCCGGGAGAAATATTTGTATGGCTTGCATTTATTTATCTCATGAGTGTGGGTGTGTGTGTGTGTGTGTGTGTATGTCCATGGCACCCACGATACAGGGTTTTTGCCTAGTGCGGGGCTATGAGTGTATATGCGTCTAGGGTGAGAGACAATGTCCCGAACACTCTTTAAAAGAGACTATGGTGAGTTGGTGTTAATGATGATAAACATAACTATGCTTCGGGGAAGCAAGGACGTAACTGACAATATTATGAAAAATGAAAAGTTGATATAGAATCTTTTAGTTGTTTACAAAGTTGGCATATTTATAGGAAAGTTTCGACCAAATCTTAGGACTGTCTAAATTTTCTTATCACTTCGTTGAAAAACATACTTTCCGATGTGGTAGTAATTTCAGTTTGATCTCCAAGACATTCAACGTGTTTATTTAAAACTGCAAATGATAGAAAGGCAACACCAATTGGTGTTACGGTTGTCTCACTAATTCAGGTTATTTACGTTCCTGGAAAAACAAGGACTTGTATTAAAACAGTTTTGTTAACCAGGTTCTTTCAGGTTGGTTCAGATGTTTTTTCTCAGTTGGAGGCAACATTGGAGAGAGTTTTCAGATCAAATCAAGGTTGTGTTAGTGCGTTGTGAGAAAAATAAGGGTTCCTTTAAAATAATAATATTTTTATTGAAATACTTTATACCTTGCCTTACAAATAGTGCAGAGCTGTAGGTGTGGGTTTTCAACAAAACACAATTAAAGAAAGCCGTAACAAATTTTAGAGACTCTGGCTCGAACCTATGTAAGTAAAAGTAAGATTGATAAATGTTAGTGAAGATAGAGAGTTTTGACAGGATTGTGCATATAATTGATGGCCATTGGAGTAGGCAGAAACTATCGATCGCCATAATAACCTACCCCAATGGCCATCAAAGGACGTAAATATATGAATGTATGTATATTTTCCTTAGTACTTGGTATGTACGTTTCTTAATCATCTAGGTACTAATTTATCTACAATTCCACACATAATATGAAACTATTCGCTTGTTAAACTTCAACAATAGACGCCTTTTATTTTGTAGTCGCTGGAGTTGGGTAAAAAGATTGCGATTGCGTAGAAAAGTTATTACCAATTGAAACGCTTATTTTGTTTTGATCATTTTGACAATTTGAAATAAAGGGATTTAGAATTTTAGTTGAGCATTTTAAATGTTTAAAAGTTGATTCAAATTTGTGAATTTCAGCTTTATGTTGGGTGAATAATAATGTCGTTAATAATCGTTTTAAAAGGCAATACTGACTAAATGATGACTAAATTTCTTTCAGAGTACCACAATGTGTTAGAACTGAAATATGTCCTTCGAGCAATTCTGACCACAGGTTGACTATGTTCCATTTCAACTTTGGATGTGTGTTTGTGCTTTAATGCGCTCACGAGTTGCGAAGACCGTATTGTCTAATGTAAACGTTAAGTCTTGAATGGATCTCGCACACGGCCGCGGTATCGTCTCGGTCAGTATCGGGTAAAATTGTCCTTTCTACATAGTCTGTAGTGTGCACTAAGTGTTAGTAAACACAGCAAGTTAATTCTCTCCTCGTTTGAATGCTAAACGTGTCAACCCATTTCTTTTGTTTTCCTGCCGTGCGTGACCAAAGGAGTTACATTCTAGGTCGGTGGGTTAATATCACACAATACGATACTTTTTACTGGACACAATGAAAGTTCTAAAAACTAACAAGCGCTTTGAGCGCCGATATAAAATCCAACCTTCAGGAATCTTTTGAAGTGTGTCAGACAGGACTGCTGAACCTGAACAAATGTACAAAAGTATAAGTTGTTAGTTGCTTTACTAAAAGTCTCCGTTATGCCCGGCGCCCACTGCAGGGACGGGACGGGACGGCAGGCGATCCTTCGGCATCCCTAATGCAAGCGCACACAGACGGCAATTGTGTTATGGCATCCTTAAGCGTGCCTTCGGCATACCTAAGCATTCTGTCGCGACATCGCGCCTGCCGTACGTGCCTCCCCTCTCCCCGCATACCCACATAGTCACATAGTCACATTCGGTGTCCTGAAGCATGCCGAGGTATCTCAGAGGTTGCCTAGGCATTCCGGAGGCTGCCGGTTCGGCAGTAGCTTTGTTTTGCAGCTACGATCATTATCATTGTAATTGCAACTATAATATAATAATCTTAAGGTATATTACCATTCGTTTCCTAAAATTCCTTGCCGTTCCGTCCTGTCGGTGGGTGCCAGTCATCGTTCAGCAATTAATTGCTAGTTGGGAACACATTGATTGAACTTTTAACTGTATGCCAACATGGTAAAGTTTAAATTTGATATTTCTTTTTAAATTTGAAAAATATTGTAAAAGCGACTGAGGGATCACTCCAAGAGATAGGCAACAACGTTTCCTTGTTATTGATACCGGACTATTTTTACTACAGATTGGAAGATTTACCAAACTACAATTTAATACGTATACAATGTGAGAAATCTGTTAACGTAACAAAACGAAGAATTTCCTCAAGGTTATGATCTAACAAACGTTGCAAAAGCCTTACGCAACGATTGAACCAAAGATCAGGCACGTTGAATGCGACGAACGTGGTGAGCGCAACATGATAACGTCGATTCAATTTAATAGGTTATGAAAGGCAGTTTATGTCTGTAATTTAGTTGTGGAGTTAAATTAAATGGCGCATTGGGCATCGTCTACGAACAATAACAATTATCGTCAGATTTACAATAACTACGACTACTTTTTGTGAAGGCAGAACGGCCTTGTTGCCAGTTTGATTGAAAGAAAAAATAAGAACGTAGCCATTGCGATTCGCGCCCATTTATGCCATTCGTGTAATCGTGTACCATTCCCGCGAAATGAGTCATCGAGGGCGGACGCGGCGTCTACGGTTTACCGGGTTATCGTGATAATGACTTGTTTTTATTACAATTGTTTGATGTTGGGAACTGTTGCGACACTAGTTCAAACGCTTGTGTCAATTAATGCGACGACTTTGTGCTTTGAACTTGAATGTTTTGATGATGTTACAAGCAGTGCCATTTTAATTGATTAATGTAGTAAATATTATTGTTATGATTTAAGATTTCCATCACGGGTCATGAACTCCGTGACTTGGCTGATATTTGAACCCATGTATGTCAATGTATCATTATTTTAATTTGTATTTTTATTTTTATTTCATAAACATTGAATAATTATTCTACTAGACATTTTTCGTTACTGCTACGAGAACCAATAATACCAAAATGTTTCTACTGTAAATTCCCGAAGTATTTGTTTTATGAATTGTTAAATGTTTTCGTCCTCGTGATTAATATGAAGACTGAAAGGGCGATTGTACTTTTATTAATATTAACCATGCATTCCTCGCGGTAATTACGTGATACACCGGACAGGCATCTCTGGAATATGGGAAGAAGCGTTAATGCATGACTCAGTTCAATATCATGCTCTTGAACGGATTGGGTTTTTGTTCTCAAGAAATAAATTAAATGTGGCAGATGATCATCGCGAACATATGATCACATTCATGAATAACCCAGTCTGAAACTTGGAATTCGATATACTATGAGTAGTTAGAGTAACGAAACTAAGTTTGAGAACAGTACACAAAACACCCAGGCCCGACAATGTCAAAAGCACAATGGTATAAATAACCAGGAAAACTACCAACGTACGTGACGTGGCGTCACACGTTTGTCTAGGCTACAGGATTTGGTGTTTCTAAATCATTATGCAAAAATAGTATTATTATATGTATATAATTTGATCAGGAAATAGGTAATTATATTTGATTATAGCAATCACACCAGAGGTGTGTTACATACAATAATAATTTTCTGCAATTATAAACACTTTAAAAGTACTAATATATTGTGACGTGCATGCTCTATCCTGGTTACCTAAATTTAATCCCGTTGAACGATAAGATACTATCGATTTTGTGATCGCTGCACTGGACGAGGAATATTGAACCGTGAACGCCCTAGCACTGAGTCACTCTTCAATCAATATTAGGAGTACATTATTTAGCATTATACGCACTAATATTTAGATTAACTTCTAACGTGTTAAAGTGTTCACAACTATTGAAGGCATTGAAGACTGCATTGGTCTGTAGAAAGATGCCATTTCAATATCAGACTGGTGCGAACATTTGTATGTACCTTCACGTTGACAAATGCTTTGTGATGAGGTTCACTGATAAACGATATTTAAATTAGTTATTGACGGCCAAGCATTCAACGTAAGTCGGTAGTTAGGGACCTGGGCGTATACTTTGACGAAACACTTACCTTCAGATATCATTATGGTATACATAATATCAACTTACCGAGAGAGGTTGGCCAAGTTTAAAATTTGTTCATGGACATTTTTTATTTACATAAGCTATACGGTTTACGGTTTACGGCTATACTTGTTTCTCCTAGTCTGCTATAACTTTAATATTAAACCAAATATCCGTCGACCTAAAACCTATGTGTTGAATGGTTATAGAAGTAATACTTACTTCCTTTTATAACCCTTTGAGTAGAATGTGCCGAACGTACAAAGGTTTACTAATATTAGTATATGGAGGTCACATTGGTCACCAATCTCCTAAATTATTTCGATTCGTCTTCTTATGAATATTTTCATATTAATATACTTAGGTGATAGTCTTTATTTGCATTAGTCTTAAATTTGTTCTCTTACTGGTTTAAATTTATATGGCAACATGTTTACGCTTTGCATTATAACGACTCGCTGAATATATACAAGTATTAGGTTTACAATCTAGGTTAAGTTCTTAAATCCATATTTCAAATATATGTAAATAACAATAACGCCAAGGTTTAAATGTTCCATGACAGACCATCAGTGAAACCAAATGTCCTGACGGCTTGGTTAAGCTAATTCAGATTTACTTTAATACTGCCACAAATGTCTGGTTATGTCTAAACAACATTCCTGGTCAATTTCTTGGTACTGCGATAAACGACCGCCTTCACTGTCATCTTACTAAGAATAATTTTATTGCACGGTAATTTTAAATCAGCTGTAAACCGATTGAATTACTGCTACGAGCTGTTTCGTGGATTTTATAGCTGTATCAAACGATGGACTTAAATCTTTTGAAACGTATTAGGCAACATCATAGTGTTTTTTTTTTATTCAAATGTTAGTGTGCATTTGACCTCCATCTGACCTGATGGAAAGTGACGATGAGGTCGAGGATGGAGCATGCACACCTAAATAATGCCCGTTCACTCTCGCCTTGAAAAGGTCCAAGTTATAACGTTCAGGGAACAAGTATAGCCGTTCGCCATATAAATGTGGAAGCGTAACGCTTCATGTGAATCTTTGGAATATCCACAACATAGGGGTGGAAGCCAAGCCTACGCCTAGTCCTCCGATGATGGAAAGGGGAAGGCGGAATTAAATCGTGTAATTCCATCACACACTCTCCGTGATATTTCCTGTACAATACCGATAAGCAGGTAACTTTACGGCGGTGTTCAAAGTTCTCGCTACTACTAATTCCGATAAATAATTTATAGATGGGATCTTGTTTGCTCATAATTTCACCTGATAAAAAAGTGATTGTGATGTTTATCTGGATGAGAGAAGCCATTTCACTCTTTGAAGGTCAATCCAGCTTGTGTTTTGGTTGTTCGGTTTGTTCGTGACAATTACTTTCCTTCCTTCCTTTCCTTTCCTTCCTTCGATTCCTTCAAGACAATCTCAAATGTTATAGTTCATTTCACCTTATATCTTTTCAATATTTTAGATCTGAACTGGTATAGGTTGCAAAAGTGCATTGATATATACTCACCGTATGAGATCGTGAGTCAAGACGTATGCCTTTAACAGAGTCTAGTCATATTAAAAATATCAACAACAATAACAATTTAGGGCAATATCAATAAAATTCCTCGCAATTTTTCGTGGTTCTTAATAAATTATTGCGATAATTGCGAGCAGCATAAAAAAAATGGGGCATTCGAATTTTAATAAACTGGTCAGACAGGACGAGGAATGCAAGATAACAGTACTGTGGCTCTGGGTGATCACTCATACATTTAGTTTCACATTTTGAATGAGTGACTCGCCCGAGGCGTGAACAACTATAGCGTTATTGTAAAACAGTTTTTTAACTGTTACAGAGCATCCACTTTTCTTTATTTATACATTATTGTATTCTAACAAGTGTGAGTAAATTTCTTAGTCCATTATTATAAACTGTTTAGGTGCATAAATATGCCAAGTGAAGATCGACTGAATTGTTTTAAATTACGGTTTTGTTTATTCCAAATAACTAACTTGACTTACCGAATTTATAGGCCCTAATTGGCTGAGTACAGGCTGTAGAACTTGCTTGCGTCATTTGAACACTACCCTGTTAAGTCTTAATGGAATCATGAGGACGACGACTGATGATTACTTACTTTCAACTTTGTCTGCTAGTGTATATTCTTTTATTTTAGTCGTTCCATACATGACTTCAAAGCCAGCTGCCATACAAATCGAAATTGAGCACCCAAGTACGAGTAGGTGTGTTGATATAACGCCGCGTCGCAATGCAGGCGACGCAGTGTCTGCTGCGCCGCCGCCGCCTGTCTCGACATTTACTGCAGTTTTTATCTCTTGAATTGTTGGGTCGATTCCACCGTTGCACGGAAGGCAACGTACGAGTGTGAACAGTGGGCGGGAAAAATGTAAAGCTCAAACAAAGCTTACACGAGACGCAGTTAGGTTAATTCATTGATTTTTTATCTATTTGTTTTATTTTCGCGGTCACTAAAATGTTCTTTTTTTTCTTCTGGTTTTTACTGCTATATTTATCAAAAGATTATGTCTGGTCGTGAGCGTTAGTGTTACGTGCACTAATTAATGCACAAATATACCCCGACGCATGCAACGCCACAGCGTTAAAAAAAATCAAAATCGTAGGCATACAGTCTCGTCGCGTGCCGTCCACGCGCTTTGATTTATCTCTCGTTACTTAAAATACATTCACGTCACTCAACGGGTGTTATCGCGTTCGTTGTTTATCTACCTTATTCAACGACTACTGTTCTCATTGATTAAAAATTAGTCATAACCGTTTTTGATAAGAATTTCGGCGTTCGCCCTTGAGAGAGAAAATACCTGGAATGTAACGCATAATGTTTATTAAACCGGAAAGGCCCTGTGGATTTAGATAATAATTTATCGTCATGATGTAGGTCCTTATTCTACACAGCAATGCCCGACGTTTTCCAGCTCCAAACCTCTTGGAAATGTGGCATAAATTGTTCTGGATTGAACCCTCTAAAGAGACCGGTCGTACCAGGCACATTTCTCATCATAAGTTCAGCCGCAAGACGTCCACTGTTGGATATAGGCAGGTGTATACATAAAACTTTTTGATACTTATTATTAACTGCCTCCGTGGAATGGTTACCATGCCGGACTGCCACGTAGACGTCTCAGGTTCGATTCCCGGACCGGGAGAAATATTTGTATGGCGTACATTTATTTCTCGTGAGTTTGGGTGTAATTTGTGATTGTCTATGTGTGTGTCCATGGCACCCGCGACACAGGGTTTCCCTAGTGCGGGGCTATGTTGAGTGTGTGTGCGTTATATTTATTTATTACTTATTGGGGTAGGCAGAGATCAATCGCTACTTTACATGACCCTGACAAAAATGTCTTGCTAACTTACAATCATCATTTTGTCATACAAGTCTTCTTATACGTCTCCAGCTTTGTTGTTGTTTTTCAGGGGGAGTTATTTACTCTAGGTCCACGTTTTTCCAAAGTCCACAGAAGAAGAACTTTAAATTTTAGCTTTTGCGTCCGTGTCATTTTTAAACCACGACCGTACAACCAAACCTGGTTGATATGGGGCGTGGTCGCGGACTGTCCATTTAATAAAAAGCGAATTGCGCAATCGAATTTGTTCAATTTTATAGTGCAGAGGTGAGTCCCGACTCTTATCGAATTTACTCGCGGACTCTAGGTCAGAGGCCCTAGAGTCGTATTCTAGAACTCTACTCAATGCTCAAGTCAGGATTTCAGCAGACTTGAGTATGATTTCAAGCACTGGAAATACGACCCTAATAGCAAGGACTTGAGTATGATTTCTAATGCTTGACAAGGCCTGACTTGAGCATTGAGTAGGGTTCTAGAATACGACCCTTAGTGTAAATTTGTAATCATCAAAGTTAACTACCGCGTTTACGTTAAGATTTTTATGTAGATCTTAATTATATAATTTACAAGGTTTAAATTAATATTTTAACGTAAACGCGATTTTTAAATTTACGTATTTGTAATCTTAAACCAGGGCCTCAGGAAACGTCCGGATAGTTTCGGCACATGTGCTTTTCAATCCAAGGTCGTAAGCAAAAACTTATTGTAAATGCGAGAAAAGTCACGCGTACCATCCATGTGTAACGATTATACATCATTCTGTCATCTAATTTGCCACGTGCGTTCGTCGTTGACGCCCGACGTCAAAACGAATTAAAATATGAAGCTTTCCTCAATTGCGTAATATCCAACTCGGTTTGGATTCGGATGGCCTTCGCGAAATTTTTATACATTTTTGTAATCTCTAGGTCGAGTAGTTAAGGACACTGTGTTTGTAAGTTGACTTTGAAATGTGGTAACTTATGGGATAATTCAGTAACTTCACGATTATTGTGGTCGTGTTTTTGACGTTTTGATCCGAGGAATAGTTGCATTTTTGGCTCATGAAGAAATTTCAGGCAATACACAAGAGTATAGTTCTGCCGCCCGCTGTTAGTTGAAAGGGCGCACGTGACATTTTTTCAAAAATTTTGTTGTGTACTGTAAAAAAAGCTCACTGCCGTGATCAGTAAAAAAAGGCCGATTTTTGAGTTGTTGTCACAATTGCCCTTTTCAATAAGGACGGCAGAGTTGTTGATCATTGCGTTGAGAGTTGTCTAGCTGGGCATAGCTATTGATTAGGTTAATAAACTGACAATTTGAAAGATTCAGTTTTTTTAGTAACTCGTATGACTTATTTGGGAAATTTTAAAAAAGGTATTTTCTTATAGTCAAAGTCAAATAATCAAACAGTTTTTAATTGTTTTCGAATAATTTTCAATTGTAATAATATCATTCGTTGAATTACGGGAGTCACCACAAGTGACCCCTGGGTGGTGCTAAAGAGCAATAACTACTGGTGG
>NW_020653757.1:1986155-2019529 GCF_003589595.1 Hyposmocoma kahamanoa
ATATAGCTTTTAATGCGTTTCCGTATTAAGTGAGCGCCATGACTCCCTCTATGGGTGTATTTGGGTATGTAGCTGTCAAACCATTCTGTGTTGTTAGTAGCAGTAGAGTTCCTTGTGAGAGTTGTGTGTTGTTGTTGTGAGAGAGTCCAGGGCAGTACTGCCACCTCATCTATTTCTGCCACCAAGCAGTATTGTGAGTATTACTGCGTTCCGGTTTAGAAGGGTAAGGGTATCTGTGAAATTACAGGCGCATGGGACTTGTCAATTTATGTCTCAGGGTGATGGGCGCAGTGGCAGTGTTCTGAGTGGCACTGCGACTGTTATGGACAGGCGTGTAGCTTACTGTCACTTGATGTTATTTAAAAAAACCAAACTTGAAAACTTTCTACATTCATCTTCTTTGTTTGGGCAATAGTTTATTTACCTTACTTGTATCGTATTTAATTTGATATATATTTTTTTAAATGCATACGCGGGTGCCACGGACACATACGTAAACAACCGCAAATTGCACCCAAACTGACGAGGGAAATAAATATGGGCTATACAAATATTTTTCCCGGACCGGGATTCGAACCCGGACCTCTGCGTGCGTGACAGTCCAACGTGGTAACCGTTCGGCCACGGAGACAGTTGACAAAATTAAAACTACGTACATGCTTCCCCCCTATTTCATAAGAGTTTATTTCAAAGTGAAACAGCATATTTTCATTTGAATACCTACGAGTCTAATTTGGAACGCCGTTTCCTGTTTATATGATTGTAACGTAAACTTGAGATGTGTTATGTAACTTCCATTTCGGGAATGAACTCGCGAACGTACATTTACCTGTACGTACTTCATGCTTGTGTACAGTTCCTGTTCACTTTAATAATCTACGATGACAACTTGTTGCATGACGTCGAAAGGAAACTGTTATAGGTTTTTGATGATAGTCTATCTGTGGCATCGATACTGTGTAATGGATTACACAAACTACGGTATTTTGTGTTTCAAATGTAATGTTTAAGAGTCTATACTACCTTAGCTCGAATTGGTTTTTTTCCCGTACTAACACGATTCGTTTTGCTTGGGTCGAACGGCAGGGACATTGGCTTTATTTCAGAATTTATTTTTTTTTACAAACGAAAAATACTTGAACAAAAATTATTCTAAATAGAATAATTTTCGTTAATGCACTTTTTCATACGAATGAACCAATTTTGTAAACATTTATGCCACTCCTTGACAATCTCTGAAACAGGTTTTTCATAAACTTCGACAGCCTCTTCAGGCGATGAAAATCGTTGACCGCGTAACTGGTTCTCAATTTTTGGAAATAAATAAAAGTCACAAAGTGGCAGGTCGGGACTGTACGCGGGATGGCTTATAAGGTCAACGTTGTTCACCTTCAAATTCATACGTCGGGCTGGCCGTGTGAGAACTGGCATTATCGTGGTGCAAGATGATACGGTGTTCACGGCTATTTTTACGGAGTTTGTCAATAACTTCCGGCAAACAAATGGTCATGTACCAATCACTTTTCACGGTACAACGATTCTCCAAAGCAACAGTAGCCACGTGTCCTGTTTTATTTAAAAAAGAAGCAATCATCCGCTTAGAGGCACTTTGTACGCGCGCCACTTTGGTTGGTTTCGGCTCATCTCGAAAGACCCATAGGCTCGATTGCTGCT
Source organism: Hyposmocoma kahamanoa (assembly GCF_003589595.1). Classification (NCBI taxonomy): domain Eukaryota; kingdom Metazoa; phylum Arthropoda; class Insecta; order Lepidoptera; family Cosmopterigidae; genus Hyposmocoma; species Hyposmocoma kahamanoa. Next base: position 1,987,830 of record NW_020653757.1, read on the forward strand.
TTGTTTTGGGATCGTAACTATAAATCCATGTTTCGTCACCAGTTACTATGTCCCACACCAAATTTGACACCCCTTCGTTGAATCTGGTAAGCATGGCATTGCACCAAGTGACGCGATCCGTTTTTTGAGCCCCAGTCAAATTGTGTGGGATCCACCGAGAGCACAGCTTTTTCACACCCAAATATTTGTGTAGTATTGACTGTATTTGACTCGTGCCTATGCCTAATGATGCCCGATTCTCATGGTATGTCACATGCCTGTCTGTTTTGATCATACGGCGCACAGCATCAATGTTTTTGTTGTTCACAGCAGTGGATGGGCGACCATCACGAAATTCGTCACTGAGATTCACACGACCACGTTTGAATTCTGTAAACCAGCTATAAATAGTCGTCTTGCAGTGCTTCATCGCCAAAATCAGTTTGAAGCCGAGTGAAACTCCGCTGAGCTGTTAAATTACACTTAGAGTCGTATTCTAGAAATCATACTCAAGTCTTGTACTTGATACTCAAGCCCTGACTTGAGTATTGAGTAGAGTTCTGGAATACGACCCTCAAAGTCGAAAATCATACTACGAAAATTTTCATGAGTTAAATTCATGGTGATGTAGACAAGCAACTTCTAAAATGACGCCACATTTGTTTCTACAAACAAAAACTATTCTACAGCCAGAGTTCCATTTTCAAATGTTGTAATACTTTTTAAATATTGTTTATGTAAGTGGTCAGTTTCGGAAACTTATAGTGCGCCCTATGTAATGTCACAATTATGCATTTTACGCGTTTTCGAGTGGTGTTTATCTACGATAACGGTCGAGCGCGTTTTGAAGTGTAGCAGCGGCAACTAAGTGAATTTCACTTACTTTGGGCATGCGAAGTACGTACACTTGCGGCGTCTATTTAGACGTATATCTGTGGTGTATATCCTCAATTTTACTATATATTTATTTTCAAGTGATTGATTCAACACCTTCACTATTATGCGGAATCAACCAAAGCCATTTGAGGTTGTATAGAGTCTCAAAGAAGAATTCTCACTCTCAAACATGATTGGGTATGCAGGTTATTCATCAAACACTACAATGTTGAATAAACGTCTACAATATGTTACAAGAACGCTTTTAAACCTAACCACTGTTCAAGACATTGTAACCAATGTTTGTTATTGTTTCCAGGTGATGCTGGGCGGAGTAGAGGGCGTGGGTGGGGCGGCGGAGGGGGAGATCCTCACCGTCACCATCGTGCGCGACGAGCACGGATATGGCATGAAAGTCTCCGGTTGGTACCACTTTTTGAGCGTTAATGAGCACTACGAGGATGATTGTTTAGTAGCCGTGTTTCTCGCTAATGGTGAAGAAGTACATCGTGACGAAATCTGCACGTTGGAAAAGGCACAAAACTTTTGAAATAGCCTTTTAACCAAATAAAAAACTTCACCGTCCACTCGATTCAGTTAATTCGGGTTGTTTGTAAGTAGTACCTGATCAACATGTTACAGGCGACAAGCCCGTGTACGTCCAGTCGGTGAAAGAGCACGGCGCGGCGTGGCGCGCGGGGCTGCGCTCGGGTGACCGTATCCTCTGCGTCGACGCGGTCCCGGTGCGCGAACACACGCACCAACAAGTTGTACATATGATCCGAGGTGCGTATCTTGCCGTGTTTTTGTGGTGCAAGAATGCTTGCACTGACAACTCATATCGACAAACGTATTCCATTTCTGGGTTCCATGAAAGAGGTTCCTTAAAGGCGTGCTTAAGTACCCTGTCAAATCCCCGGTGGTATACGACGTACCGTGTACAGGCGATTTGCTAAATCGTTACAAACATTAATAAAAAAGTAGACATTTGACAATTTTGACATACACTCCCGGACACGTTACACGAGCCACCTTGCATTTTCAGTATTGCATTTTTAGCCTTAAGATTATTAATAATAATAACGCACACACTCAACATAGATCTAAGAGTTAGATCTACGACTCTGGTATTCTAAACTTATAAATAATATACTAAAGGTCATATGTCCTTGTTGAAAATTTGAATTTGTAAAACCTGTAAAATTTCTTCGATGTAACAATATATTTGTATTTAGCCCTTTAAAAATAAAATTGCAAGGCGGCCCGAATTATGTGTCCGGAAGTGTAGTCGGGATGCAGAATTTCGTGTTCTATGTTGTGATGTGAGTAATTCCCTTTCGTCCAAATTATAATTTACGCCATTAATCTTATAATAACTTATAAGCATGTATCGGAAAAGGTAAATCATAGTTACCTAAACTTCATGTAACACATGCAGAGTAAATAATACCTCTCTTAAAAATAATGCAAATAGTTATGTATTTACGTACAATTACAAAACTATTCTTCTTAAATACACTACCGTAATAAAGAAATTGCTAGTTGCCTATCAAAAATATAAAAAAAAATACAATACAATAATTCCGGAGATTCAGAGGGAGGTGTTATCGGCTCCATGTGTTTTACCTGCTTGAAATTTAGGTAAGTATACGCTGCCACTTCTGAGACGAAACTTTCACTTAGGCCCTGCGCGAGCACAGTACTCCTTTACTTTTCCATATTCAAACCAGATCAATATAGTCTGTGAAATTAAGCTTGATTAGAATGACTCATGTCAAACGTCATGAACCAGTGATGGGACACCAACAATTAGAACAGCACATCGAGAATCGATGTTAAAATATATCGACTGAACTATCCTTTTTTAAGTCGGTGTTATAATTATAATATCACGGTAATATTTGAAATCCACTCATACGATTCATTAATAGGGTTCGTCTCATGAATTATGGCATTTAGGTGTGGCGCCAGTATTTTCAATTTTCAGTTTAATTTCCATAGATGTAACCATGTATACCTAAATAATATGTTGGATAAAAAATTATCAAAAATACACGTTAAAAAACCCAAAGTAAATTTGACGTTTTAAAAATTGTCGTCAAATTATTTATAGACTGAATGGGTTGATCGACTCTATATTTTCGATGTGTTTCATGACAACCTTTGTTCCGACTGACGTAACTTAATCGTGTTAACTTATGAAAATAAACATTAATAGTATTTTTTAGTGAATTATAAATTCCAACGTATGTTAATCGGTTTTAACGTAAATATTAAAAGTAATTATTGTGTTGTAATTATTAATACAAATATCGAACTCTTCGAAAAAATTTCCTCGGTGCGGCTGAATTAGAATCAGCGTCGTCTAGCAAACCGTGCTAGACGCTATGCCAACTAAGCCACGGAACGAACCAGCGGACCTTACGGATATTTCTATGTGCTTGTTGCAAATCTTTGCTTTTTGGTTTTTAGTGACTTTTTGCCGTAGCGCCATCTGTGAGAAATCTATTTCTTCACTCATCCAGGTACAGTTAAGAGCAGGTCAAGTTTGACACTTTGAACTTTGGACCGTTTTTATCTTATGAGGCGTAGAGTTGGATTTAAATCTTAAGTGTCAAGCTTGACGTGCTCTTGGCCCTGTACCTGTACAGCTACCAGCACCTGACTATAGATGTCGCTTTAATTTATATATATATATATATATATATATAGATGTAGATTTAATTAATTGTAATTCACTTTATTTTGATTGTCAGGATGTTTTACCACCATGATAGTCAATTACATTTTTGTGAAATCACGCCACTAGTTTGTTATAATTATTAACACAGATCAAACACTTAGAAAAATCCTTCGACCCGGCCGGTTTCGAATAATCGAAATTTACGTCGTCTTAATTTTGCCGACCTGTCATTCTAATTAAGCTAAATTTTACAAAATATAGTGAAGTAGACACCCTGTAGTGTAACCTTGTGCATGTTACAGCCAACCCGACGACTATGCTCACCGTCCAGCAGAACGCGTCCAGACACAAGACTCCCATCACTGCGCCCTTCCCTGTCAATGTGAGTGCTAACTGCTACATGTCACCGTACATGTACTGCTATGTACAACCGCGCGCGTGGCATCAATTAAGGCCAGAGGCTCAACCGTCTCGTAGTCAGTTTGACTTTTTTTTGATGATATCAAGTGACGACACGTACAAGTCATGCGTCTGGCGGTAAGCGACACGCCTACCCATTACAGTTGCAGTGCCACTCATTGCTTTAAATCGCAAATATCTGGGAAGCACTGCCACTGCGCCCGCACCATGGGACATAAAGTTGACAAGTCTCACGTGTCTGTAATTTCACCAGCATCTTTATCCTTCAAAACCTGAAACGCGGTAACGTTCACATTACTGTTTAGCGTCAGAAAGGATACCTTTATTTTTAAACCCAATTATGTACCAAGGTACAACTTATGTCAAAAAATTTCTAAAATTATATAGAAAATTTAATCTACAATTATATGAATAAATGATTCAGCGTTCGAAGAAACGTAAATTATTATTATTCTAATAATTATTATTAGAACAATATTCTTATAATTATTATTCTCATTATTTTCCAAATCAATATTATTTTAATAATTATTGTTATAATAATAATAATAATAATAACGCACACACTCAACATAGCCCTGCACTAGGGAAACCCTGTGTCGCGGGTGCCATGGACACATAGACAACCACAAATGACACCCAAACTCACGAGAGAAATAAATGTAGGTAATACAAATATTTCTCTCGGCCCGGGAATCGAACCTGGGACCTCTGCTTGGCAATCCGGAATTGTCGTGATTTGACGGCTTTCATTGTAGATATTAATCGGGTTCGATCGAGAGAATGTCCGTAAAGAATATCCAAACGTCTGTGGTGTATATAATAGAATAACACAAATAGTAATACTCCAGACACGCGAATCAAACGAAGCATGTCTATGACGTTGACGTGTCGACCGTGTCCATAACATTTCAATGGTTTAACAGCTCGGGACATAGTCTTTTAGCCAGCCTTTTTATATATTATAATAATTTATAAATGGACTCGTAATGAATGAATTATAAAAGAAATATATTAAGACGATTAGACCTATTTTTTAAACAATCCCGATAGCTGAATACCTGCTATTTGAAGCATAGACATTGCCATCTATAATTATCGTGTTGCCAGTGATTTACATGTTTGAATGATAATTTTAAGTGGTATGCACAAGTGATTACTGAATTCTACTTTGTTTTTTTTTTATGAATTTGCCGTATTTTTTTATTTTAAAATATAATGTTTTTTTTAATGATATGATAGTTCCTGAGGTTCATCATTGGGCCCAAGTTGTATGGAAGAAAAAATGGATCCTTTATTAGATGTTCATTAAAAATCTTCCAAGATATGTAAAATCTGACATTCAGCGCCGAAGGTCAGGCTGAGTTTTAAGCTAAACAGTTAGTTAACACCAATCAAGTTGCGTCTGCAATCGGGGCCACAGTGGTGGTAGGTGGTAATTAATTTGACGGCGTAAACATTTCGACATAGGTAATTTCACTACTACTTGATGTGGCTCACCGTATCAGCCAGCTCATAACGATGTCTTCTAAAAGCGACAATCCAAATACGTCAGTTTGAGCGAACAAACGAATCATATGAATGCGCGGGATGCGCATAATTTCAATCAGGTCTGAAAACTCACCCGAATTTAAGGTAAACAAGTCACAGTTTAATCTGAATCCCGATTAGACTTTATTATTTATTGAATAGTTTTTGCCTAGGTCAAACAAATTTAGGCCGAATTAGCGTTTAACCTGTAAAATACATATGTATAACACACCATTACACATGTCACATGTTTACTCCGTTTGACGCAAGTTACATAAGACCAGATGGGTTGACATCGTCGGTACAATGCTACTCAGTTACGGTGGCGAAAATAACATCTTATTACAATAATATGAAAGTTAATAGCCATGGTACGATAAATTACACATGCAATTAATGATATCGACGGTTCTGGGATTCCCGGTTGAACCAATTAAATTTTGTTTGTTTCTGAACTTGATGTACAAGCCCAGCATTTATCAACCTTCTCTGGACCCATCGGGCAGCTTGCACATACACTGCCTCCATTTGTGTTTCCACATGTTTCGACATGTATAGTGCCATGTTAAATATCTTAGGCGACTTTAACGGTTTTTATTGTAATTAAGAGTGAACTCATATCTCATGTAATAGAAAACAAACATTACAAAATCATCTTTGTTTTTATAATGCCAGAAATGAGTCTCTTTTGTTAAGGAAACGCGGTTCTAGTGCCTCCGATGTTTGGTCAGATATTTATCGTACAAGGGATTTCTCTAATTTAAAACTGGGTAATTAGTGTCATTGTCTGTTGTAATATTACAGACCGATCTTTACGTAAATAAGACAGAAATTGCCATATTATCTCAATATGCTGCGGAGCCAAATAAAACCATTTCATATAGTAGCAGTAGAGCTCCTTGTGAAAGAGTTCGTCCAGGGAAGTAGTGCCACCTTACCTATTTCTGCCGCCAAGCAGTAGTGAGAGCATTACTGCGTTCCGGTTTGGAAGGGTAAGGGTGCAGGTGAAATTACAGGCATATGGAACTTCTCAACTTATGTCTCAGGGGGACGGGCGTAGTGGCAGTGCCCTTAAGATCTTTGCGATTTAAAGCTCTGAGTAGCACAACAACTGTTATATGGATGGGCGTGTCTCTTATAACCAGGCACATGACTTATTCGTTCCGTCACTTGGTATTATATAAAAAAAGATAAAATACTAATACTAATATTGAAACTAGAGCTTCTGGTAAACGTTTCAGAGTTAAATTATACTTCAAATAATGTAGGATGACCCCTGTAACCTGTCACGACGTGTACTAATTTACGCATTTCATAAAATATTTTTATAAGCCTCGTTTTTAAATGAAAGCCTTTGTTTAAATAAATACATTAAATTAAAGTAAAAATAATACCAGATCAGTATTTATTTGTGAGAAATTAGCGAAAAGAATTTTTTTTTTAAATTCATAAGTTTTATACAACTACGTGCAAAGGTTATGCTTATCGGTCACTACACTGCATTTGCTAGAGATGAAGTATATCGATGGAAAAAAATCGATAATTTAGGAATAAATGTATAATGCGGGTATTAATTCTTAAGGTATGAATTTTAATCATAGGCATTGAATTGACATGTCAGTGTTATTCCTTTTTTGAAACCTATAAATGAAAGAATTGATTTTTTTTTACTTCTTAAATATCTATTGAAATTGCATTTGAATTATGGTTGTGCGTTTTATGTCTTCAATATAATACAAAAACACTTCACATATCTATACATCGTTCAGAATACGTCAGAAGTATAAAACTATAAGCTTCAAAAATCAAATACACTAACACTTTAACTGCCTCTAACTGCCTTCGTGGCAGAACGGTTACCATGCCGGACTGCCACGCAGAGGTCCCAGGTTCGATTCCCGGGCTGGAAGAAATATTTGTATGGCCTACATTTATTTCTCTCACGAGTTTGGGTGTAATTTGTGGTTGTCTATGTGTGTGTCCATGGCACCCGCGTTACAGGGTTTCCCTAGTGTGGGGCTATGTTGAGTGTGTGCGCTATTATTATTATTACCCTATCGACTTTGCCTCCACCCTATGACAAACGTCAAATGCAGTGTCACGGGGTCATCCTAGTTTGAGTTTAGTTTAATGAAGATAATAAATAAAATACCATTAAATGTATGTACGTAGGTTCAGTAGACAGTAGTCCGAAATTACATTTTCCAGAAATAACGTTTGCTCAAATTTTCATAACTTCGAAAGTAATTTTAAGAGGAAAATGTTTTTTCTTTAAAACCCAGCTTAACCTTTTTTTTTTGACGGGGGGGGGAATCTTTGTGGATACGCCTGAGCCCAGGGAGACTCAGGGGTTATGTGGGGACTCTCCCTCCAGACTGGAGGGCCTACCCCACTAAAATCCCCCTTGTTTCCCTCTCGCCAATCTCAACATTCACCACGACGCCTAACCGAACCTAATCGTGTCTTTGCGATAAACATCCAACATATCCTGAAAGAACAACAGTTTCGTTATAATTTAGTTTTCGGTGTAATGACAATTGGAAAAACGATATTTCGGAAAAAAGAAATTCGAGTTTGTGATAGGTTACCGCGCAAGCGTAGTCCGTTTGCGCGTGCGTGCATGCGTACGTAAGGTGTACAAAATTGTATTATTGAGTAAAAGATTTTTCGTCATCTGTTATAATTAACGGTCATTTTGAAGTATTTGCACTGAACTTTATTTAACATTGCTTAGTAACATTGCCATCAACGTAATTGCCGTCAAGTTGAATACGTTAAAAGCAAACAATACTGTGTAGAAACAGGCGTTAACACTATTTTTACAGATAACTTAGTAGCTTTGTACGACGTGTTAACTACAGTAACCGTGAGTCGAAGCGGTCTCTATTGATGTGTAAACAGCTGTTGTAGCACTAGAGGATTGGCAAGGTCGGATGCAGGCGTGCGCATGCGGTGCGCGGTGTGCGATTCAATACAGTGGTTTCTATTATTATTATTATTATTAGTTCTCGATTACAGAAGGTTGAGAGACGCTACGGCCTTCAAGTTATAATATCTTTTTACAAGACGACGTGAGAAATACGGAAGAAAAGTTAATTTTGTTGAAAGTGGTATTTTTTTTAAAAAGTATATTATTTTTGAATATCGATCGAGGAGGAGAATTTTTTTTTTTTGAGAATACATTGTGTATAATTCATAATAATAAAGGGATTCTCTTAGTTCATAAAAATTGTTACACATTTTAAGTATTTTTTACAGATAATTTATAAAAAAAACCGTTAAGGTTTAATATGATCCAATTGGAGCCTTATGTTTGTGTTTCAATTACGAAGAAATCTTTGCGCATGTTGAATTAATTGTAAAAACAGGACGTCGTAAAATTGTCACGATGCCTGCTGGTCTGCCACGCAGAGGTCGGGACCTCTTTACTCTCGGGACATATTACACCCAAACGAAACTCACTAGAGAAATATAGGCCATATAAATATTTCTCCCGGCTCGGGAATCGAACCTGGACCTTCTGCGTGGCAGACGAGTTTCGTAACCGTTTGGTCACGAAGGCAGTTAGTAAAAATTATTGTTATGAAATACCACGTTCACCGCACAAGCGTTTAAACAATAGACGATATTGTATTGTCAGTGTGTTGTTGTCAACAATTGATGTAATTTTTAATATTCATTCTATTAAGATTGTCATGCAAGTAGTTTAGGAGTATAATTTAACATAGTGCGACTACAAGGACTAATTTACTCAACAAGAGCCTCTTACGTGCACCATACACACGCTGAATCGAGTAGATGAAGTGGTAGACATTTTTACTTGTTTTGAGAGCGAATTCATAAGGGTTATACTCTCTGTAGTAGTGTACTTAGTGGATTATTTTTATTATTATTTGTTGTTATGGTTCAATAGAATACCCATTTATTAATTATTATTAATTAGAATAATTATTATTTTATATAAATAAATATAAATGTCACACTATTGTATCGAGACAATCCCGTAAAAATGGCTGTATGTACGAAATAAATAAGTGAAAAATAATTATATATTTGACGATGTCTACTTGTATGTCACGTTATGTTTAATATTAATGTTTGTATATTTGCAGCCCGAAAAGCTCCGGCAGCTGGAGATGGCCAAAGCTCACACCGTGCGACAGATGCTCGAGAAAGAACAGACATACATCAGGGATTTGAGGAGTACGTTTTGACCTTCTTTGTTTATATCCGGAACTTTAAACCACTGTGAGAAGTCATAAACTATTTAAACCATTTATTTCCACACGCATTAAATACATAATAAAGTAAATCAAACATCAAAAAATGTTAAAATAGTGATGCAATCTTTGCTCAATTAGGGTTTTTAAAGTCGAGTACCATGTTAATAATCGGTACGAGATTTTAAGACCTAATTATACATTTTCTACAAGTAAATTACAATAATGAAACGCAACTAATATTTAATGTATTTTTTGTCAACAATCCATGGCAGTAAACTCAAACGAAAGCCTAACAAACGCTACAAAACAAAAACCAAAGAGATAGAATAGAAGTGTCCGTGATTGGCCAAGTACCGCCTATATTTTAACCAATCAGGAGGGAGTAGAGCGTTTGAGTAGCGTCATATTTAATATTTTATGTTTTTTTGCCTATTATGTAACATTTTGAGGTATTAATAGAATTTTGGTTTGTGATATGTTTTATGAAACTGGTTTAAAGTACAGGAGTAGAAAGAATAATTAAGATATGTGTTGGGGACACGCTAAGTCTTCAGTGACAGTCAGAAGTTGCTTAGCACTGGTTTTCGGCCTACCTCCTATTTAGGCTACAAGAGATAAATAAAGACAATAATCTCAGTAGAGAGTACTAAAACAAGACCAGAAATTGCACGAAACCTGATTTATCCCCTAGTTTGCCATTCTTAAAGGTGGAACATTTTCTTCAAATTTACATGGAACTAACACTGAGGTACCCTCTTTCAAACAAAAAAGCAACATCAAAATTGGTTCACAAATGCCGGAATAACTGTGTAACATACACCCAAAAAAACATTCAAATTAAGAATCTCCTCCTTTTCTTAAAGTCGGTTAAAAAGATGTTGATTCATTAAACGTCTCTATTTCGCTTTAAGTAAACTCTAGTTTGTTTTTTTTTTATTCTCGTAGTGTCGTTTCTGCGCAACGTTTTAAGATTTTGTATTAAATATTATGGTTTTTCATACTTTTCCCAGATGAATTAACGAAAGTGCCAGATGTACGAAAACAAGCTCTATTGGAATCAGCCCAACAACGCTGTTCAACATTACAACACGAGATTGACAATATTATGGGTGCTCAGGTGATTGTTCTTATATATTATTTTTTACATATATTTATTTGTTGTCTATTACTGTAGATTAGTAGGTGTGTGAAAGACTTATTGATTACCTACCTGCCCACCTAAATTTTAAATAAAATACATGTTTAGTTTTAACTTGAATGAGAGCCTCCTATTTATATAACTTGTAACCCAGTCTGATGTTCAGAGGTTTACGAAACGCGTTCTCTGGATTTCCAGTTCTGAAGTTCGGAATTGGTTTTGGGAATATATGTCGCAACCCATGGAAAATTTGTGAAGTCCCCAACGCACGTTGAGCCAGCTTGGCGGACTACAGCCTAAACCCTCTCCTTAGAGGAGAGACCCGTGCCCAGCAGTGGGACGTGTGAATGAGTTAATGATGATGATAATGAATGTATTTCAAAGCATTCATGGCTTATTTTTGTTCATAATTTCACCGAATGAGAAACGAATATGTGGACGAAGATGGTCTTAAAGGTACTAAACATGGCAATTTGTTGTGGCCAATGCTCTTCTGTTCAGAGACCTATGCCCAGTAGTGGACTGCAAGAGACTCTCGCGGTACGGTATGTGTGGTAGTCAATACGTCAAGTAAACATGCTGCAGAATTTGCGTAAATACACTGTAGTAAATGTCCACAGTGAATTCGATGTTAGTTAACTTACAATTATAATTAGTTAGCGGCTATTTTATTTCGTTGCAGCCGATTTTCTTTTTCCAGTTCAATAGACGCGTATCAACATTTTGTCTTTTAAGAGCTATTGCCAAATCAAGGTGCGCAGTGTCGCCACACTACGAAAAATACTCCAAATTAGTGTCATTCGACAGTTTGCTCTAAACGAATGATATAGGGTGCGTTATTGATTTGGGAATAGCTTGTAGTTTTCGGTAAATATTTTGAACACACCGAACCAGAGTCGAAGTTGCGAAATTGCAACGTGTTATTGGCGAGCGTAAGGTTTAATTCGCAACGACTTCGTATTCTGTGTGAGCAAAGTACCATTATTTGTGTATCTTTATCAGTGTTCGTAAAAATTACACTTGCGTTACAAAAAATAAGAACACAAATTGTAGACGAAACGCAAATTTTTTATGTAACATGTAATTGTGTTAATAGAACGATGTCGTACACTTAATATCCTTTTTAGATAGCCGAACGGGAAATTAACATTAACAATTATTTTTATGCGCAAATTGATTTCAAAATACAAATTTCGGTTGTGATTTTATATTTTTTATGGTTTATCGTTGACCATTTCTTCAGTCAATAATTTTAGATAGAGGTTGTCAGTGTTACGCAATATATAGTTCGTTATCGAAGAACTAGCTAACCTGCAGTTCTTATTCTGTAGAGTTGCGTCGTGCGAACGCAAGTATTTAATAGCTGTGAGAGAGCGCTACGTTACGTTCTCTTTCTCATTTTATTGTCGTGAGTCACATATTTTAAACTACTATGTGCTTTATGGAATTGGAATAATGTCTATTCTAATATTTGAAACCCACAGGTAGTTAATATCAATCTTAAATACTACTGGTGTCGAAAACGGCCTTTTCGTTTTGGTTTATTGGTTAACGGTTATAGTCAACAATAACATTATAACAGAGACAGATTTGTTGTCATTCATGTCAGATTTAAATAAAAAAACTGTAAAAATAGTTTCCTTATTCTTGTAGTAGCACATTAAAATATAAAACGTACCTACGTAACTGAAAAAGTAATTTTCGGAAACCTCCAGAATAGATTTTAACAACATGTACGTGGCGTGAGCCACAAGCGCCATTAAGATGAAAGTCTATTGGACATGAAAAACAATATGTAGTTTTATTTCGTTTTACAAAAATGTTACTTTTCCCAATTTCATCGTTTTAATTATTGAAGGTGATATTTTCGAATGATCACTACGACATATGTATAAACACGGTCTCAAGATAACGAACTCAAATTATATAAAACAGGTTTTACTCTTACGTTGTTCACTTTTTTTTGTATCGCAAGTGTAAAGGAGGCGAAAGTGAGTGTCAACTATGTCATGCTATGGTGGAATTTATGTCCATACTAACTGCTAACCCATGGGTCCACTAAGCCACGGGTCACGTACTTGCGTCCTTCGTGTACCACGTTCGTTTTTGTGCATGTACCCTGTGTGACGTCAACAAATTTCAGGTAAATAATAGCAATACGCAGAAATGATACAACAATATCCAAAATGTTTGGCACGCGCTGACGGTGAAGTACCTAAATGATATTTGGAATAAGGTATATTTTTTTCAGTGCGTTACAGCGCAGGACAGGTTGTAGAATTTCTGTTTATCCGGCAGGACTTAAGGGTCTTAGGTCTCACTGTCGGAAACGTGTGTGAGATATTAAGAAACTTCTTTAGTGAACTCTCTGTGGTTTTCGAAAAATACAAACAGCTCTTTTTTCGAAAATAATAAACAATTCGAACATCAAATTGACCCTAATTAGCCCTAATAGCTCTTCAGGGCTATTCAAGGCCAGGGTGAAAAGGTATTGTTTTGACAAACGCATACCATCGTTGGTCATTGCGTCGCTTAACTTCAGGTGAGATTGTGGTCAAGCGTGCGTCTATTTTATATTAATAAAATATATATATGTTTAGAGGCGGCGGTAACTTCTGTTAGTCACGTGGACCGTCTGAGTGTTTGCTGATGTATATTGTATTAGAAAATGATTTCGTTATTTACGTTTCCTGCCAAGTAGACGAACGGAACACTATTGGTCGTTTAAACGCGTGTTTTCGCCACCCGTTTGGTAGACATTAGATGTTAATATCAGTGACGTTTTTAGTACGGCCATAGAACTGAATTTTGGTGACAATGTGAATGACATTCGTCAGTTATTTGACACCAAAAATATTGGCAACGTAGCCCAAGAATTCGGCAAGCTCTGTAGCAAAGGACTAGGAAAATTTTAGATATGATCATTGGTGTCCACGTGTTCTGTACTGGAAACTACGTTTAGTCTAAAGTACTACTAATAGCGGAGACATCTGAAGGTAGATTAAAGCTCAAGATTGGACTCGGTAGTGCGGGATGATGACGAATAATGATTTTGAATGAAATTACGAATTTGCATGAAAAGAGATAAAATGTATTCTCGACTTTCGCCTCCGACAATGTGGGGATGGTTTCAGTGTTGTACAGAACATTGCACTCTATTACATTTATTTCTCACACTACACAAGTAAATAGTCCAATGTAGCACTTTGACTCTCCTATAGCCCGACGTGCCTGTACCGGCAACACCACGGCTCTCATCACGAACCAAAACTGTGCACGAGAAGACCTCTCCCCCACCGAATACCGGTTTTCTCAGTGCGCTGCCGAGATCTCTGAGCAATCTCACAGGACAGAGCTTAAGAAATTTACGGCAGGCGCGAATGAACAACAAGTCGCAAGACATTCAACCTTTAGTACGACAAAATTCGGATGACAGCAGTCGGCGACGTCACGTCCATAACAACACCGTGCCTATGGTCCCCACTACCTGTCTAGACAATGTCACTCCTCCTCCGTTGCCTCCCCGATCTATCGAACGCCCGAAAAGAAACGCTCTAAGTCCTCCGAATCCAATGAATCCCTTATCCAAACCTAAGCCTTGCACGTCAGCGACTCCAATACTGGCAATGCAGTCTCAATATGCGAGAAGATACCCAGACTTTCCGATGCACCAATCGATGCCAGCGTACAATGATAATATGAAACAAATGAGGAAGTCGTCACATTCGTTGGACGGGGAACTGGATGGGCCACAACCGAACTCGATCGCGTTGCAAATGAGTTTTCCGTTGGTCAACGCGCCTCCGCCGCCTTTGCAGGTACTCCTTTGGGTTGGATACTACACACTTAGAGTTAGGAACTGAGGAATGTTTCCTTGTTGGAAGGAATTTCTTGAAAACTTTTTGTGAACTGCCACGTACTTTTCATTGACCTGTTACTTTGCCCTAGGTTTCTGAACATTGCTTGGTAAGTTTGCGAAATTTCGAAAAGTAATTTTGTAAACTTATGGAAACGCCCTTGGACTTTCCGACTCTCTTATGTAATTAGTATAGTTGGTAATTGGGTGTCATTTCAGCTTTATGTACTTTACATTCTGCTTTTTAGCTCTATTATGTATTTTCTCTAAAATTATAGACAATATGTATATTGTAGTGTGTATAGTTTTATTACATTATTGCCTGTTCTCCAGAATTAGGCATAAAATCCCGTTTGTCTAATCATTTAATTATTTAGACCACAGCCTATAATTGATTAAGAGAAGTTAATTTTCTTAATTATGGTGTACCTGGTACCATCCGAAATCTTAAAAACGATAAATAGACAACGACAAAATTGTTCAAAACTGAAAAATTTCTATTAAAAAATCTGATAATACAGAAATAACTGTTTAAATTAATCGAAACTTTATTGCATTGTGCACGTTTATGTAATAAAATACAAACATGAATAATAATATGTGATTACTGTAATTTTAAAAACGAGAAATACGTTTATTGAATGTACGTGTTCGTCCGAACTAACTTTATGACGTGACTAACAAACTGCATGGCTACCCTAACAATGCCATCAACGATGCTAATTGCCGATAATGTGTTTCAGACTGACAATAGAGGCAATGTGCCCGTGCTACATGTGAGGAGCCAGTCATCGCCTGAACATTTAGACCATGAATTACCTAGAAGTAAGTTCTCTTTATTGATCTTCACATTTCCAAAGAATACTACTGGGGTTCCTCTTTAATAATACACAGACTCTTTTTGCAAAATGCGCGCAGACTCTGCCGGCTGCAGGCAGAGGGCGCTGGGCCGTCGATCGCTTTGTACCTCAACTAAATACACCCCCAACATTTAAAAAACTCAATGAAATAGGCTAGTATATGTATGTGAGCGCGTCGTTAACAATAATACTTTATATAGAACCTTTTAAGGTTACTAACATATGGACAGCATGTTTGCAGTTAATGCGTGCAGTCGTGATCAACTGCATGCAGACTAGATTTCAACTGCAAGTGTCAACTGCAGTCAATGTGAACGAGTCCGGGAATAAAAAAAGCAAATTACCTTTTTAAGACGACACACGAATTTCCTGTCTGAAACATATTAATTTTTTTTTCAGTAAAGGCAAAAGGTTTGAATTACTTTAGGGTTTAATCAATATAATGTTAAATCAAAAACTCGATTGGTGAAATTTTTCTTGACGTATTTATTTCAAATTTGGACAATTCGTAATTTTTTTCGGTATTGGCATCATTGTTTACGTTTTTGATTGCAAATTCCACCGCAGAATACTCTGCGTTGGACTCTCCGTCTCCGTCTATACAGTCGGAGATTACGACCGTGCTCCTACTAAGCGTACGGCCGCTCTTTGATATGGATATCGATATTAAGAATGTGAATTCTGACAGATTCTAGTAACGTTTTGTAGTTTTAGTGAACAATTGATCTTAAAACGAGAATTGGCCCTTTGATTTTTTGTACTGAATATACGAACGTCTACTTTCAGAGTGTTCTCCCTAAACGGTTAACGTGAAACCTATAGAATTTTAGAGGTTTTAGAGGTTTGTTTGTAAAAACAAATATACGCGATTTAAATCCGGAAAAATAGTTTCATTTCCTACCTATAGAATTGTTTTTAGAATGTTGAGAATTTTAATTTTTTTATAAATACAATTTCTCGGTCAGAAATTAATGGTTACGTTTTTTCTAGTAAATGACGATAGTCACAATGGTCGATTAATACTTTTGTTGTGAATTCTCAGCAGGAACATTGTCCGAGAAGGAGGCGTGGGAACGCGGCACCCCGCCCCCCGGCACCCCGCCGCCGCCCTACGCTCACAACACGCAGGTGAGTCTTTTTTTTATATTTATTGAGGGACAAACAGTTACACATGTATAAAAAAATACATATTTTAAAATTAACTTATAAATAAACCCATAGTCCCCTAAATATACATAAAATAAAACATAAAGTAGGTAAACAGACAATCTGATACACAATAAACAACACGGAAGAAAGAAAAGTATCTATGTGGTCTGTGATAAACAACTTCAAATTATGAATAGATATAGCCACAGACATATAGACATAATACATACAACACAAAAAACACGAAAGCTTCGAGTCTTCAACGCCAATTCCTGATATTGGTGTCCATTCTGTCCTAAACCAATCGACGAATTAGGTTTACAAATATCGCCATCCCTGTTACTCTTTCTTATAAAAATAATATATAGAAGATTGTGAAACTTCCTTATACAGCATTAACTCGTAAATTAACAGACAATATATTTGTACGTTACAGCCGTGCGCAGATCCTCAAAGAGCAATCATATCAATGGAGGAAGACGACTCACCCGCCTCAGTAAGTTCATACTTGTCTACTCTTCCAAGTTAGTTCGCGCAGAATTGTCCACAACGATTGACCCGGGCCAAAGTGTAGCAATGAAACAACTAGTATTTCTAGTTAACGCTCGTTATAGGACGCTTTGTAAACTATGTTTAAGCTTCAAAAACACCCAATCGTAAATAACAACTTTTACATTAGTAGTACTAAATAATTTCAATTTTTATTGATGCTTATTAAAAAAATGTTAATTTTCAGGACAACTCAACGTATTCCGGTTTATTTTCGAATGTTCGCTCGGTGAGGGAATCTAAAGTGAAAACTGCTGTCTTACTCAACTGGCTGTTAGGAGAGAGAAGGTAATGTTTGTTTACTAAAATGCTGAAAAAAAGGCTAGGGCTAAGTCACAAAAATACAATTGATAGAGATAGTTCCACTTGGTGGCATACTATTTTCACAGGGCGATATCATTATCGCTTTTCATTGACGAGATCATTCTCGTCAATGAGAAGTGAATATATTATTTTAATTTCCCCAAACACCCTGCGTGTTTTCAAGATTAGGTGCGCATACGCGCGTACGCAGTGTGGCAGAAACGACCAGAAGAAAATGGAGAGATGGTCCCCCATACTAACATAATCGACTGTGAACTGGCAACCAGTAATAGTACTGGTTGAATAGTATTGAGATAGCTCAATTTTGACAACTTTACAGGTGAAGAAAAAATCATTTATATAGCATCTGGTTTATAAAATAAAAATATGTAGTGTACATACACACATGTGTAATAAAAATATTTAAAAGGTACATATTTTTATTTAATAATCCAGATGCTATATAAATGACGCAAATAATTTTTTTCTTCACCTGTAAAGTTGTGAAAACTGAGATAGTGCTATCTGGTTGCCAGTTCTCAGTCGATTATTTAGTATGGGGGACCATCTCTCCAATATCTAGTTATATATCATTTAAAATGCGTTTGTGTGAGTAACACGCGTGTTGGATTTCGTGTGTTGGAGATTCGAAGCATGCCTCCAGGTTCGTTTGCTCACATTTCTCAGTTTGAAAAAAGTACACCTCCGTTCTGATCACGTTGGGTAGTGCATTGTTTATGGTTATTAGCTATTTTCGCTACGCCCACTGGTCTTCTCCAATTTTTAAAACTTGTGATTGATATTTTGAGGCGCCATCTGTTGACGCAATGTTGAACTATGTAGTGGAAGCTCTCCACTCAAACGTTGTAACAAACAAAAGTGTTCTTGATCAATATTAACTGACAACATTACATCGAAACTGACACTGACTTAAGCCTCGTGACCTAAGTGGTCGCCATTAAGAAAATAATAATAACTATTAGTAGAGCGTGCATGCTCTACACATTCACCGGCATCACATCACTGTTTGACAATGTATGTTGGCCACATCGACTCTGATAGTACAAGCGAGCCTAGAAGTAATCTAGATAAATGTTCCGTGGTTTATACCGTTCGATAATTCCAGATGCGCGTGCGCGAATCTCCTGCTAATAATCACGGACGGGTACCGCTCAGCGACTGGTGTCCCCAACACCACCCTGCGACGGTGGGCCTATGAGATACAGTCCACATTTCTAATGCCAAATGCCGTAAGTATGGTCAATTTTTTTAGCAGACAAGAAACGTTTCTTAATTTTGTTTACAATATTATTATAATAATAGTGTGGTACGTTTTCAAATTAGAACATAACCCGTAGCCTAAAAATGGCAACAAAAAGCTTATGAATAGAACTCCTAGGTTTACATAAATTATTAGTCAAGAAGTCTCATCACTTAGCAGTCGCTGTACACTCAGTGGTATGTAAGATTCCTGAAAAATCTGGATTATGGATGGACATTTGATGAGTTTTTATATCAAAGTGATATGTTTTGTTTGTTTTTGTTTCAGGTTTTGCAGTTAAACGGCGTAGATGAAAATATGGCAAACGAAATTGAGCACGTGTTAGTTAATGGTTAGTATTTACGTAAATCTGCCACGTTACTTTGAAAGTAAAAGATACTGTTCTAAACTTAACAAAAATTCCAAATTTAACTTCCTGCAGAAAATGGCTGGAAAGTGAATTTTGGTCCCTGTAAGAATGTGTTGGTATCAACAATTATCGAAATTCATTATCAACATCGTTTTTAAATAGAAAAAGTAACGCGAGTCGGATTTTCGCTTCGTATGTTTCGAGCCCGTCTGTGGTCCTTAATCACGAGCTTCCGCGGCGGTGACGTGACGGAAACTGCGTTTCAAAGCGGACTCTCGTTTGTCTCATTCTTAAAATGATATGTAGGATTGCAAACTACATTAACCACGTCGCGTCTTAAAGTCTCATCTACACTCATCATTACCGCGGCGAGGGCTTAAATCCGTTTCGTGCACCTTTTCGAAGCGTTTCCTCCGCCAGGACACATCTCCGTATCGAAGCGAATGTTCGTCCACAGAATACGAGAAGGAGGAGCTTCTCCGCAACGTGTTCCGCAAAGCGCGCCAGAAAGCGAAGGAGGAGCTGGGCCAGCAGCTGAACGAGTTCCAGGTGAAGCGGCAGGTGGGCCTGGGCACGCTGTACGGGCCCACGGACCACGTGATCGCCAGGTGCCACGCCGAAAAGCAGCAGGTGGGGGGGGGGGCGGGGGGGGGGCGGGTTCGCGCGGGGGGCCGACGGCACTGACGCGCGCTCGTTGCAGGAGCAGACGATCGTGGAGCGCCTGCTGTGCGAGCGGCTGCGCGCGCTGGCGGCGGCGGGCGGCGGGGGCTGCCCCTCCCCCGCCTCCGCCGCGCCGCCCGCCCCGCCCGCGCTGGCCGAGGCGCAGCAGGCGCTGCTGGCCGCCGCCGCCGCCGCGGCGCTGTGCCTGCTCTGCCGGTGAGTCTGCTCCGGGCTGCGGAGCGCCTCCCGTGCCGGCGTGATAATGGTCTTTCAGAAATGGGTTAAGAACTTGATTCAAGAAAGCTACCACAACGTATCGGAATTTTTTGAACATCGGAATGTCTGAGACTCGCTTAAGTCGACGGTTATCTGTTATATTACAAGTCACTATCTGTAATATTTTGAAATTATAATTGCCATATGCAATGTCTTGATCTGCATTGGCGCCGTATTTAAAAACTTACTAATGGAAATAATGCTAAAGAATCTAAAAATATTAAAAAAATGTCTTCGGTTCAATCTTCTGGCTAATTGTATCTGGTAAGTTTTGCAAAATTGTCCGTAAATTGTATGCACCGCGCGCGAGCAGTGACCCCGAGCGCTCGGCGACCCGCCATTGACCGAGTGATAAAAACGAAACAATAGGTAAATGAACGATCGAGAAAGAGCACCTTTCTGGACCACATTATGTAGTGCGGTGCTATGTTAAATGGGAGTGTACATTATAATTTATTGTTTATTTACAATAATTAGAAAAGTTGACTGAAAAAGATTTTTCTTGGAAATTAGATTTGATACTTACCAACTTTAGGGTACATGAAAGTATTGCTAGAAGTGTCCACCACCACCGGCAAAGATTCGCACGTTGTCGAGAGTTTCGTTTCACCTTTCTGAACACTAGCACATTTGACTTCATAAGTTTGAAAGCAAAGACGATTTTTGCGCGCAATTCCTCGACACACGCTTTCTCCGTGTAAACTAAACATTTGACATCACCCCATAAGTAACAGTCACGCACTTGCCGTCCATAATAAGAAGGAGCACCACTGGATGGTAATACAGGTTCTGGTGAACCTGATAGCGGTTCTTTTTTACACTATCTCTTGTTTACATAATAAACCACGCGGCATTTCGTGAGAGACTAGAATTGCAGCGGATTATCCCCCTTAGTGCAGTGCGTGAGCGAGCGCACTGATAAGGCGCGGGCGTTTAATGCGTTGAAGAAAGTGATAGCAACACCTCAGTGGTTCCTCTGCCGGTCCGCCGCGGTGCTACTAAAACCTATAGGTTCCGTTTACGTGCCGTGCAAGTTTATGACTCAATGTTATATATATATCACAATTAAATAAGATAAAGCAAATCAACAATATAATATATATAATATTACATGTAATCTAATAATAATAATCAGCACCAAAGCCTCCTATCACCTCGGATAAATCTAAAAGTTCTATGTGATTCGTCTTCATTTATCCCGAACATAAAGTATCCTATATATTCAATTGTATGTTATTAACGAACTTTGATGACTCCACAAATGTTTTCTTGTTCCTCAGTTTACGTATATACGGTACACTAAAAATGTAATTCAAAGAACAAACAAGGCATCGACCCTCCGAAAGGAAACACGTAAGCCATTCTTGGTCACCCATTACAAGTATATAACAAAATGCTTTGGAAACCTGCTATTTTTAAGGAAAAAAGTTGCAATATATAATATCAGTTTCCCATATTATTTCCTCTACAAATGTATCCGTTAGTCAGTGTCCCTTCGACAGCCAAACATTCAGTACAATTTATTACATTTGTAACTAGAATAAAATGTTCTGACAACATCAAACAACAACGATTATTCATGCTGTCTTAACTTGCCTCTATAATTTTTTTTTATCTTGGATACATTTATGTTCCAAGATTCTAATATAATTCACGTACAAAAGTGTTCACGCATTATTAATGTCATTAGGAATGTATAAATGATTTATAGTGTGAACTGAGTGAAATTGGTGATAATGGTGAATTTGACCGAGATTAGTGAGTCAGACGCGAGGGAAGTGAGGAGGCGGTGGTGGCAGTCGCCCAAGTCTAAGAAAAAGAAGACTAAGTAGGTTTTATTTTCACTTCAATTCAACGTTACGTCATACGTAACTAATTTCCTCATCCTTATACGTATCTAACACTAGTGTCACAGTACATTTATGAAAATCCAATTCACGTAGATAGAAGATACAAATTCCAGGCTTAGTAATTAATTAATTAAATTCATTTATAACAGATTAGGTCCATAACACGTACAATTTGAATACATTACTTTAAATATTTCATTTTACGTAATAATTTGTATAATTGTAGCAGAAGAGCTCCTTGTGAAAAAGTTCGCCCAGTGGCAGCACGCTACTTTATCTATATCTGCCGTCAAACAGTAATGTCAGCATTACTGTGTTCCGGTTTTGAAGGGTAAGGGTGCTGGTGAAATTACAGGCACATGGGACTTGTCAACTTACGTCTCAGGATGACAGGCGCGGTGGCAGTGCCTCACAGATCTTTGCAATTTGAAGCTCTGAGTGGCATTGCAACTGTTGTGGACAGACGTGTAGCTTGCCTTCAGGCACACGACTTGTTTGTCCCGTCACTTGATAATATAAAACAAATAAAGATATTCAATAGTAATAAAAATGGGATACAATTAAAATTCAAATTAGATTAATAATTTTTTTTACATAATTAATTAACATAGACATAAGAAAAAAGCGCCGACAATTAGTAACTGCAGTCGTTTATAGTTTTGAAATTTTTTGACAATTTTATATATCAAGTTATACAGCGCCCCTATCGTCTCCACGAAAAATTAAAATTTCAAGTCCAACCAGTGAAATCTCGGGATAAAGGTTTTCTACTGTTTTTTTGTGTGTTTTCATTACCAAAATTCATAGGACACAATTTGTTTATATATGGATGAGAGATAGTTGTAGGTAGACCCGGCGCGGTGCACTGTTTGCTTTATTTCACCGTACAGTTTTTACCAGCAACAAAAAGAGAAATAGTTTGAAGGTGCGTTTGTATTGTATTTAGCTAAGCTAAAAGAATACCAACAATATAAACAGCCTGTAGGTAACAATAAAAATGTTGATTCAGTATTTACATCATTTGTAAACATATTTTGTAATTGTCTACGATTGGAGTCATCTGTAACAATATGGTAGCCATATACAAACGAGCAGTACAGGATTACTGTCGGTGCACGATTGAACGTTTTTCGTTCAAATATAGTCAATTATTTGAAATGATTGTAATGTTTACTTGACAAAAAATTGTTTAGAAAATAGTTCATTTTAGTTGAACTATAACAACAATATCCTTTTTATTGTATAGATATTTGTGGATTTCTGACTTGTGTGGAATTAATTGTGTTCAGTTCTTATGTCCTTTTCGAATTCCGACGGAGTGAATAAAAGGTAATTTAGTTTGTACATTGTAAACAATGATGTCATTGGGTTATCTATTTTCAACTTACATCAAGTATGTGGTAATTAATTAAGCAACATGACTACGAATAATAATAATAATAATGTGCTTGACAATCACACCAATTACCTGTTCCTACACTGGGGACTTTCCTGTGCTAGAGTATCGGAATTAACTGCGGTACACTACCTAAACACCTACACCAAAACAATTGAGTAAAGTTTTTCCAAAATGATCTTACTGGAAGTCGAACCCGAGACCTTCTCATCTAGCGCCCGCGCTGATATAACCGCTGGATCACTGAGGTTGTCAAATAAATGAGAATTAAAATGTGTATTTACGTAACATATAGTCGTTTTCCTTGGGGAAAAAGTTCGTCCAGGGAAGTACTACCACCTTACTTATTTCTGCCGCTAACCAGTAATGCGAGCATTACTGCATTCAGGTTTTGAAGGGTAAGAGTGTTGGCAAAACACACACACAGGCACATGGGACTTACAAATAAGTTGACAGTCTCAACTTGACAGTCTCAGAGCGCAGTGGCATTGTCGCTCAAGTCTGTGTGATTTAAAGCACTGAGTGGTACTGCAACTGTTATGGACAGACGTCTCGTTTACCACAAGGCGCACAAAAAAAAACGTAAGGCAGGGAAACTTCAGCATGTAAAGCAAGTTCTACATTTAAATAAGTTGAAGTTTCCGCGCCAATGCCGCAGGCCTCAAGTGAAACCACCAGTGCACGGTGATTCACGCTCCATACTAAGGCGGTCATAAATACGTAACTCCGAAATTATTATTATTTTTTTATTTTATTACGTTAAAATATGATTAGGTAAACGTAAATTAATAAAATTATACATTTTAAAAAATATTTGACAATATTTAGGTGTAAAAATGTCTCGCAGTAATTTTGTTTTTAGACGATGTATCTAAAACATTTTATACTGCGACTTTTAATGGTAAAACTGTGTAAATAATGATTATTTGTATTAACAATAACCACAAATGAATAAATTAAAACAATAAAAATACATAAAAAAGTTCATTTTACAAAATACAAACAAAACACAAATTATACCAAAATACATTAAATCTCAACAATATTAACTTTAAATACATAACAAGTCTAATACAGCTTTTGACAGTACACCTTTTTTTTTAACAGGTAACTTTCGTAGACCTGTTATGAAGGGATCTGAATGAAGAAGCAGCCTATTTACTAAATCTGTGTTGGTCACAATGCGACTCATTTTACGCGTATGATTTTTTCTAAAAGACTTGATGTATTTGTTAGTCGCTTCAGCTGCTTCTTCAGACAACTCTCCGATTGACAACAAACCGTAATCTATAACATTAGCACCATGAATTAGAACTTTGTGAACGGAAGCAGGCATGTTATACCACGGATACTCGGCAACTAACTGCCGAGCCGTCTCTAAAGCGAACTCTTCGAAGTTCGTCTTATTAATATTATATCCCGAATTTAAACATTGAAGGATGATCCAGCAACGATCTAGGAGATCCTTCTTGATCCCAGTAATTTCAGCGGAAATTTCTGAATTCGAGAAAAACCGCCTGGCTGTATTACCATCGTTTGATGTTCCGCTTCCGCCACTTTTAGGCTTATCCACTATAAGCCCTAATCTTTCTCTAAATTGAGTCTGAACATATGATTTTTTTGCAGCAACAAGCATTTTGTCATTAGCGGACCTAGCTTGCCATTTCCTAACATCTAACTTGTACGCGACATGAACAAAATATTCAAAAAAACGTATTAACGCGTGAAGAGGTGATAAACCAAATTCATATTTACTCTCATCGACTTCCTTATTTAAACATTCGTCAATTTTGTTCATTTCACTGGGCAAGGCGTTACAAATAAAACATTTTGATGAAGAAACACCACTAAGTGCATTACACACTTTACCATCTACCATAGTAAGTTGCAAACAATGAGTAATGCGATATTCGCGATCTTCTTCCTTGAAAACAGGCTGCAAGTTCCTTATTTTATCTTTAAAATGAGCTTCTTCCTCAACTGACACTGCAGTCGATTCCTTCAAATATCGGAGGCGTATAGGACGACAGTATCGAGTTGATGAAGGACGAGGATTTTTCCACAAAACTACTGAATTTTCTTTGTTATCTGTTGTCAAAACAAGCTGAAGTGGCACATACGAAGTAACAAACAGGCTACTGTCTTCAAGAGTGGAGTCAGAAAAACACTGTTTATATTCTGAATGCCCTGTACTGCCATCGAAACCCCATTTCCCTATCAAAGATATCTTATCTAGAGACTCATTAGGTACACTATCCAAAACATCTTTTTGAGACTTGAGAATCCGATTGGCAGTATGATCTAATAAACTTTGAAGTTCGACTTCGGCGGATGATTCTGTAACAGTAATATCTGAAGGATAACAGTGTTTTTTAGATTCCACGACACTTTGGTAAGATGGGAAAATGGTTTTTGAAAACTTATTGTCTATAAATTTCTTTACTAATATATATTGATGTGTTAACTGAGCTTCAACAATGAGCGATAAAACTTCGCTAGAATCGATTTCAGGACAAGACAAGCTATCGGACGCATTGAGCAATGACTGTACAAGAGAAGGGTCTTGGTTAGACAAACTAGCCAATCTTCTCCTTTTTGTACGTTTACTGGTGTCGTCAAAGTTAATTCTCGGACGGCCATGCGATGAAGAAGTTGATGGTTTAACTTCGTCAAAGCTCTGAGATACACGTAACTCAGTTCGCTGTACATCAATATTTTCAACGACATGCAGCCAATCTGAATATTTTTCTAAGAATTTAGATCTAGTACGATTCGACTTTGCCCAGTAGTGGGAAATTCGTTTACAAATATTCTTAATTTTAAGGCTTAAAGTCTCTAAATCAATATTTTCGATGTCGTCAGAAAGGGATGATGTTTCGGTCAAAGTGCTCAGGACGTGTTGCATTTTTTCATTTGGATTACCCACTTTAGAGTGCCAAATATCAAAAATTGTCATCCTCGATACAGAACATTTGAAAAATGTACCTAAAACAATATGAAAGCTGAACTTAAAAAAAAATTAAAAATTCAATACTATGGACATGCATACTTTGACACCCCTTTAAGCCAAGAAGAGGCAGCAAGATGCAAATGAAACTTATAGCTCTTAATAAGGACATACTCCTTATTCAAAAACCATATACCTCAGGTGCAGCTCAGCGCAGCCAAAAGTTGTAGGTCTAAAGGAAATTAAGTTATGCCAAAAATTTTCACCAAAAAACTGCCTTCAATAAAAAAATTATATAACAAAAAATATGCATAAAAAAAATTAAAAAAAAATTGATAATAAAAGTACATACCATGCTCTTGGATCTCCATGCTTTCACAACACGTAAACACTTGATTTGGAATAGTGACACTCAAAAACAAAGTGATTAAGTTTCGATGACTCACACGTGGTGATAATTAGTCTCGCGATGCGCTCACTTCCGATGCACAAAAGTGAATGATAACGTGACCTAATTACATTGATATTTATAGTTTTTGGAAGCTTGTTAACTAGTTACTAACTTAGTGAGTTGATCTAACCGGGATAAGCCAATGATTTTTTTTGATTTATGGCCTATGGGGGAATCACAGTGCAGTGTCGAGCGAAGACCTGCCATTTTAACTTACGTGAGAGGTGTGCATCTATCAAGACCTATTTCAAGCCCCCGAGGAAGATTTCTCAGTTCCTGAAACCCGTGAAATGTAACATCCCCTTACAGGATGCAGGAGTTTACAAGCTTGACTGTGAGGCGGTCTCTCTTATGGACAAACGAAGCGAAGTGTTCGTACCCGCGTCAAAGAACATATAGCTGATGTTAAACACTGTCGCCTAAACAAGTCTGCAATCTGCGAGCATGTCATGGATAAACCTACATATTCAATGAAGTTTAACTAACCCCAGGTCCTTGCAAAAGAAGTCCGTTATCTACCCAGGATGCTGCGAGAGGCCATTGAAATTAAAAAACATCCTAATTTCAACAAGGAAGATGGTTTCTCCGTAACACCAGTTCGGGATCCAGTATTTCCTCTGATGAAATATCCCAAACACACATAAGACTGCAGTATATATATAATATCTATTATTAATTAATAATAAATTGAACTTAATAAAAATTCATTCAATAAAATAATTTGTAAAACGTAATGTAGAGGAAATTGAATGTTTGTTTGTTAAATTAAAAATAAGGTATTCAATTAATAACTTTTGTAACTATAGTGAAAATATAGGGTGGTTTGCATTAATATTAGGCATAACTGGTTGATGACTATACCATCTCAGTCAACCGTGACCACGGGACATGTAAAAGGACCGAAATGTCGGTTTGTTTGAAAAAACAAATATACGCGGTTTAAATCCGAAAAATAGTTTCATTTTCTAAAAAACGTAAGTTTGATAAGCTGGGTGTTTGTTACATTTGATTAATTGGATGGTGCAATGGCAGGCCGGCGGCGGTGGCCGCGGCGGTGGGCGGGCAGCGCGCCGCCTTTCTGCAGCGGGACAAGCTGTACAAGCAACGCACCAAGCAGTTGGCCAAGACCCATCCGCAGCCCGTGAGTACAGCCGTTAATGTGGTGGTTGCGCTGCTAGTGGACAACGGTGTCGCGCAACTTAAAATTAACTTATTATATCAATGAGAAAACAAGAAATTTATTTTATAGACATGAAACGTGAAATTTTGACGGTCCTTAGTTATTTGTTTTGATCGAATAGAAATTAAATTAATAATAGTGGTTACACAGTCGGCGTCTGATAGAAATTCATTAATTAAAAAATAAGTATTGGTAATATACAGTCCGGTAGAAAGGACTAAAATTGTAATTAAATTTCATTAGGTGCAATTTAATTTTGTAGATTTGGAAATGTTGTCGTTTTTGCCCTTTTACGCTCTGTCGCTTTAAACGGGATGACAATATTTTGAGGAGTTGGGAATCCTAGAAACGACACCGTTGTCGCTAACGTGACTGTTCGGTGAGGTACAGGTCGAGCCGTGCAAAGTGGCCCCTCGTTCACACTGCCGCGCAAGGGGAAGTGTGAAGAAACCAGTGATAGTAAAACGAGTGCCTTTCGTGTTCAGTTCGTGGTCCGCGGACACCACTTGCAGCTGCAGGCGCTCACGTCGGTCGGCCATTGTCACCACTGCGACAACGTCATCTGGGGGCTGGCCCCGCAGGTGAGCGCAGGGCCCCGGTCCGCGAGCCGAGCCCGGCCGTCGGCTACAGCGGCCGTGTCTGTGCAGGCCTACGTGTGCGCCGAGTGCCAGCTGCGCGTGCACCGGCTGTGCGCGCGCAGCGTGGAGGAGGGCTGCGTGCTGGACCACGACCACTCGTCCAACCGCATCTCGCGCTTCATGGAGCGCATCCACGCCAACCCCGCGCCCGCGCCCGGTCAGTGCCCCGCCGGCGCCCGCCACAGGCCCGCGCCCGCCGCTGACCCCGCGCTCTCCGCAGGTGCCGAGGCCGGCGACCGGAAGCCGCGCAAGGCGTCGGCGACGGCGACGGCGCACTTCCTCGGCGGTGAGTGCGCTCCCTCCGGCGCCAGTTGTAGTCTTGCGTCCGTTTCTAATCGCTTTTCTGTTCGTGCACAGCGGAGCGCAGCGCTCGCAGAATCGAAGACGAGCCGCCCTGGGACCAGACGCTGACGCCGGCTTCTGCTCAAGGTCGGTCTCGTTTCTTTTTCTTTACGACGCTGTAGGTCACGCACGGGAAGACGAACACTTCAATTCTTGTAACTTCATCATCGTGCGGTGCCATCTCGCGAACGACCTTTAAAGACCGATCGGCTGTGGTGGTGCTCTCGACTTTAGAAGATTTTCTTCAACTTCTGACAACACAGTGAATTCTCTTGCGTCACCGGATTCGATACCTGGCAGAAGCGATTAGTTTTGTTTCGGAATACGGAAGGACACGTTAAATTATTAAGTACATCTCGATCAGATTGGGGATGTCCTGAAATAAGCCAGATTAAAAGTACCAAAAATAATGTATGAAAATATTAAAGCGACTAAAAGAGAAAAGACAGGGGAGTGCAGCGAATGGAGGTTCGTGATACCTATCTACCCTAGCGGGAGATGGACATGTATGAGTATACTGAGTGACAATGACGTAGTAATAAATGCCTTAATTTATGCGGATTATTTAAAAAATATGCTACAAATTCAAGAGTTACTCCTAACCGTGACAACGTTTAACCCTGTAAGAATAGATGTTATAAGTACGTATTGTGGATTTAATAGGCTATGCGTAGATCCATGTATTTCCAACATTGCCTTTACTTTTTAAATGACTTATAAAACAGAATAGAATATAATTACTTATTACGGACCATGATCCATAATAATGTTAGTAATACAGTAAATTTTTCTTACGTGATATGGCTAGTACAATACCAAATTATTTAATTCTAGTGAAATGCCACGTCTAGACCACTACCCTACGCACGTATAGTTGCACCCAATGTGATTGATAGGGGCAGTCCAGCCTGTTGGCAACAACGGCTAGGATGCCATTTGCGCTGCCGCGCACACGCATCATGAGTGAGGCAGCCTTCTTGCGCATAATGGCATGAAAGCCATCTGTGTGCGCCTCCGTGAACATGCCGCACTGAGAACATGATGCACAACAGTGTCGCGGCAGCCCCATTAGCACCCTAAAACCGTTATTAATGTATTCAGGGTTCTCTGGGTATACTTTACCCACAAGCTGCTTGTGTAAAAGGTTTGGCAATATGCTTTAAATAATGAGATCTTTACATCTTTGGTGCAACGAGCAAACCTGCGGGCGAGCATATTACAGACAGGGCCCTTCTCTCCCTCTCCATGTCGGCACTATCATACAGGTTATCGGTTACCCAGTAACCCAAGTACTTAAATTGAGAGAAACGACTTATCTCACTACCATAGAGAAATACCGGCGGCACAGTTTCAAAAGAACCTACCTTCGGCTTAAAAACTAGTAGCTCGATCTTTTTCGTGTTATAGCTGAGTCCATGGGCTTCCGCATATGTCTCACATGTCCTGAGGAGCTTACCAAGTGCACTGATCCCAGGAGTCAACAGCACCATATCATCAGCGTAACTGATATTATTAATGAAAGTGCCATCAATAGAGCAACCCACTTTAGCGTTGCTGAGTTCCACGATCAATGCATTAATATACAGGTTGAAAAGCTTGTGAGCTCGGCGATGTAACCCCCCCTTGTCTCACCC
The DNA here is from genome assembly GCF_003589595.1 of Hyposmocoma kahamanoa. Lineage (NCBI taxonomy): Eukaryota > Metazoa > Arthropoda > Insecta > Lepidoptera > Cosmopterigidae > Hyposmocoma > Hyposmocoma kahamanoa. Next base: position 2,018,401 of record NW_020653757.1, read on the forward strand.
CACATTTAAACCTGTAATCTTTTGAATACACTCCCGCCTAACACTGTTAGTCTGATTTTCGTACCAGTAACGGATTAACCTAGTGACTTCATCCGGGAGATCCGTCTCACAGCGCAGCTTCTGCCATAGCACGTCATATGAGACAAGGTCGAAAGACTTGAAGCATAATACGGCGCTCTCTGTGGATAGTCCGCTCCTGAAATATATTACATATTAATACTTATACTGTCCACTAAGGAGCGCTGTAGTAGATTTCGAGAGGAGTTTTGTTTTTAAATAATTAACATTTATTTATTTATTTAAATAAAACTATTTAAAAAAATAAAAATACCAAATCGCTTAATCAAAAAACAATGCAAAACGATCCTCGAAAATGTCTCTGATATAATATTTATTCTACGTAGGAGGCTTCTCGTCAGCGCAAAAACAGACCATGTTGATCTATGTTAATACTTGAACAGATGCTTACCGTGTGGGCCGACCTAGAATAGAACTTTTGGAAAATTTAACAATACAATACCAATACTTTTTAAAAGCATACATGAACAAATACAAAGAGAAACTAGGTAGGGCGGCCTTGCAGCTAGGTTTTAATATCGCATTCCTATCATATCCGTCAATCTATCGTGTTTAAAAAATAATAAAACTTTAAAATTCCAAAATACTTTAATTTTTATCCTATATATATATATACTTTAAATCCGGAAAAATAGTTTCATTCCTATACTTTAATTTATATTCTTAAGAGTCGATACTACCTCAGCTCGAATGAAATTTTTTCTCGTACTGATACGGTTCATTTTGCTTGGATTGAGCGGCAGGGACACTATTTCACATTTTATTTTTTCGAAAACGAAATTAAAGAAAAAAAAACGAAATATATAAACTCTTTTGCAAAAAAACGGGCACTTTTGATTTTTTTCTCTACTTCAATGAAGAAGAACAAGAAATAGGTTTTATGAATTTGACGATATATTGGAATGTTATTTGAAGCATCCGGGCATGATTCTATACGTTCCAAATTTAAAATTTGAAATTAATAAAAAGAAAAATAATGATTATTGTCATTGACTTACAATTACATGGACGTCGGGTCCGCGCTAAAAAGTGTCCGCACTTGTAAGGCGCT
>NW_020653757.1:2019539-2105295 GCF_003589595.1 Hyposmocoma kahamanoa
CGTGGTTTTTGTATTAGACCCGTCGTCCATTTATTTGTAAGTCAATGATTATTGTGGATTATTCTAAAATTGCTTTAATAATGGCGCGAATTGCTGAAACGATTTTTATTGATTACGATATTTTAAAACTTTTTGGATATTTTCTGCAAATTAAACAATTTAATCTTTCTTTTTACATTAAATACCACTTTTTGATATGAGTGATAAAGTGATAAGGGCCGGTAAAATTATAGCCCTACTTGAAGAAGGTTGTTCGCAAACTTACGTGTCTCAGCGGCTAAATGTGAGTCGTTCAACTGTCCAGAGGACTTGGCAACGGTATCAAGAGACCGGTTCGGTCAAAAGAAGACCCGGTTCGGGAAGAAAACGATGCACAGAACCAAGAGATGACCGCTTTTTGGTGAGTCAGGCGTTGCGGAATCGTAAGGCGTCAAGTGTGGACCTGAAGAAGAGCCTTGAAGAAGTAAGAGGAGTAGAAGTTAGCTTGTGGACGGCCAGGAGGAGGCTTTTGGCTGCCAATATCAGGAGTTACCGCCCAGCTCGGGGCCCTAAATTACTCCGTGAGCACCGTGTTGCTCGACTTCAGTTTGCTCGGAACTGTGCTACATGGACTCTGGAGGACTGGAATAAAGTATTGTTTTCTGATGAAGCTAGAATCTCTTTGTGTGGAGAGGACCGACGCCGGCGAGTGCTGCGAAGACCACGGGAACGCTATGCGGAAGTGTGTTTCGAAGAAATCACTCCTTATGGCGGAGGCTGCGTTATGTTTTGGGCAGCAATTAGTTCGACGGAGCGTACGGAGTTAGTTTTCATAGAAAATGGAACATTAAATGCACACCGGTACATAATGGAAGTCCTAATTCCATATGCACAACCCACATTGACTGCACTTGGGGAAGATTCCATGTTTATGGGCGACAATGCTCGCCCGCACCGTTCTGGCGACGTGGAAGCGTACATACAAGAAGTTGGGATCAGTCGCTTAGATTGGCCAGCTCGAAGTCCTGACCTCAATCCAATTGAGCATGTCTGGGATGTTCTAAAGAGACGGGTAAGATCAGTGCAACCTGCTCCACAAAACATCAGGGAGCTAAAAAGAGTAATTGCAGAAGAGTGGGAACGTATTCCTCAAAACATTATTAAAAACATCGTGGAAAGCATGCCCAGAAGGATTCAAGCTGTGATTTTGGCAAGAGGAGGTCACACTCGTTATTAGGTTTTTACATTTGTGACTTTATTTAATTAAAAAAAGTAAAAAAAAATCTTGTCTTTATTTTCGACCACTTCTTATTGTTTGGGCGTGTACATCGGTTTTAAAGAATCTATCGTTTTTTTTTTCTTTTAATTGCCCGAATTCACTTCACGCGCATTAATTTACACGATTATAATTATACAGACTAAGTCAAAGAAATAAATTTCATTTAATTAACTCAAATCGACTTTAGAACGTAAATTTCCTTAGGTGCCCGTTTTTTTTGCAAAAGAGTGTGTATATATATATATATATATATATACCATTATATATATACCATATATATACCACTCTCTATTCTTCCATTAAGAGATTAAAAAATGACTTAAGTGGTATTTCAATTTTCAATAATTTTAGGTCTGTATTAATAAACTGCTCTAGGTGGTATTGATATTAAATGGTTTATAGCTCAAATGTCACTTGAGTTCGAAATGTATCTTAACCTTTCTTGTATTAATAGACTAGTAATCATTGGAATCTTGGGCGATACCATCTCAAGGTCGTAGCTTCAAGTGCTAAGGAAATTTTGACGGCTGCCATTTATGGGGAATACTGTGATTTGAAAGAGAACGTAGTGACAAAAATAAAGAAAACGCTATGTTGAGGTGGTTCGGGCACATGGAGCGATAGAATGAATGAAAGTAGAGCTGCGAAAGAGTTACGGCCCCGAAGGAAGTTCGAAGTTCAAATCGAGAATGGTCTTCAAAAGGCTGGACTGCACTGTGACCAGAGTAGGAGGGTTTTTAGGAAAAGGTGGATGAATAATCTCAATACAGGGTACTAAAAAACCCAACATCAAAACTTCGTGGAATTACATCTATTTACCATGTTTGATTGAAATCGGTTATTGGAAAGTGCGCGAAACCGGATTCATCCTCGAGTTTGCCACCCTCAGAGGTGGAATATTTTCTTCAGATTTAAATGGTACCACTGCTGAGGTACCCTCTTTCCAACAAAAAAATAATCATCAAGATCGGTTCACAAATACCGGAGTTATCGCGTAACATACATACAAAAAGAAACATACAGTCGAATTGAGAAGCTCCTTTTTTTTAAGTCCGTTAAAAAGACATTTACGAGGATCGCGCAAAGTCTCGATCTGTGCCTCTGTCTCTTGTGTATGTTAATTACCTACTTCGTTTGATTGTAGAAATTCTTAGAGGTCAAAATGTATATGTAGAGCGTTTACTATTTACATGATTGGAATAAGCTGATAAATTGGTAATTGTCACCGTTCCAAAGCTACGTGGCCGCGCGTTAACAAATTGTTGTACAACGCTCAATGGGCGTGCGCGTAAGTTCCACTGAAACCGTAAGCTCTGAAGTGTGGCGGCCGCCTGAAAGCCGACCGGTCGTGTCGCGTCCACGCGCCGTTATGCTCTCGTAACACACCTTACACTCGCGATGTTTATCGAACACTTTGAAAACAATATATTCGTTTCCTTCAGTTATTTCTTTAATTAAATAAATAGCTAATAGCGTTGTACGTCGTAGGTACTGTTAAGGGTACCGTAGTGTACGTACTGGTGGGTTTGGAAAGTGTTTGTTGTGAATTTTTTAATTTAAGTGTTTGTTGTGGTTTCGTTTTTAGTGCTCAATTATGGTTTGTTATGGAAAGTTGTCGGGTCTGTTGTATTTTGGAGATTTTGCAAAGATTTCTATTACTATTTCACTGGGGTAACAGAAACCATGAACTTCTAATTGTTACGCTCCGGATTAACCTCTTCACCTCTTCCGTCCGTCTAGTCATATATGTAATGTTTTTTAGCAATGATTTCTGATCGTTGTAATTGAAATTGAAAATGAGTTTGTAAATGGAAAAATTACGTAAACCTGTCCACGATGATTTTTAGCTTTTAACCCATTTTTTGTTATTTTCACAATTTAGTTATAGCTTCTGGTAGTAGTTATGATTACAAGTAACTTTTAATAAAAAAGAATAAATTCGAAAGAAAATTTTTGTTTCCCGTTCAGACAGTCGAACGTATCGTCTGACGTCATCAATTGGATCTCCAGCTAAAATAGCAGATGCACTTTTTTGTAACGTCTTGGATAGATAGGACGAAAGCGTGTATACCCTCGTTAGTAGTTTAAAATATGCAATGTCCTGTTTTTTTATATACAATTTTGGGTTGTTTTTTGTACACATTTAAAATGGACGAGTTGAGATGAATTGGAAACAATGTCATCATGTTGAATAGATAAATTTATCAGTAAAAAGCACGCTGAAATTTTTTTTTCGAATAAACGAGTAACACTACACGAGGTGTAATGAAAACATCCGCAAAGTAGGTAATTTAAAATTGGGGCAACGTAGCTGTTAGATAACATATGAGAGTAATGAGAGTAATTAATAAAACGCTCGTGGATACACGTATTGATGACCTCGTTGGTTAGAAATGTTATCAAAAGACATTGACTTACAATTATATGGACGTCGGGTCCGCGCTAAAAAGTGTCCGCACTTGTAAGGCGCTAAAATCGTATACAGAGCGCGACACTCCGCTTTAGTGTTCATTTGTTCTACGGACAGCGCGATACTGCGATGACATAACAATTTAAATTTCGAATAGGTTGACTTGGGACATTTTTTTCGTGGTTTTTGTATTAGACCCGTCGTCCATTTATTTGTAAGTCAATGTCAAAAGAACATCAAGTTTTTGTATTAACAAAAAATGCGAGTGTCAGTTCATATTTTCTGCCTATTAAGGTGGGAAATAGGCGTGATTGTGTATATATGTGTAAGTAACTATTACTACAAAAATGTTGTGGTTTGTGTTTTCTGGGTGGTACCCCAGAGTTATCTCTAATATTCATAGTATAGGTAATTCCCTAGTTTTTTAACAATTTTCTCTGAGCTCTATCTATGCTCCCCTTCGTGTCATATCTTATGCATTTGCATAACAAAAGTTGTCAAACAACTTTTTTTTTATAATATCAAGTGACGGGACGAACAAGTCGTGCGCCTGATGGTAAGCTACACGCCTGTCCATAACAGTTGCAGTGCCACTCAGAGCTTTAAATCGCAAAGATATGAGGGCACTGCTAATGCGCCCGTCACCCTGGGACATAAGTTGATAAGTCTACGAAATTGTAAAGTCTACACGGAACACAGTAATGCTGACATTTCTGCTTGGCGGCAGAAATACGTGAGGGTGCTGGTGAACTTTCAAGATATTGGCACTTAAAGATTGTTTTTTATTTAAATGTGTCAGTCAAGCTGAATTTGCTTAACAATAAAACTGAAACTAAATAAGATTATAATAAAACCGTTTTATAGGGGGTTGTAGATCTTGTTTCGCTGATTTCAGATAATTGTTAATCAAGTCTCAGTCTCAGTTTCGCTAAAATGTCTATTATGTTAGTTATGATAAGGAGGTCAGGATGTAGGTCTTCATCGTGCCATAAAGGGCTTATATATAAGTACTTATACAAGTACATATTTGAAAAAGTATATTTAATTTGTAAATCCAAATAACTCACTTTACTATTTATCCATCTTGTATTCATCAAGGCCGCGTACACTAGTTTTTCGAAGCTTGTGGACAATATTACAGATTTCCAAATCACGTAGACTTTGTTTCGGCTTGTTAAGTTTTGACAAATGTTATATGAAAATTTCTGTTTATATCAATCAAACAATTCCATAGCCTATCTTTATTTGTTTTATTTTTATCGTCATTATTACCAACAACGCTTTATACTGCTGGGTACGGTCTTTTCTAAAGGAAGGGTTAGTCTGTCGCGCTAGAACTGGTGAATCTTTGTTCACAAACAAGTTTCATCACGATGTTTTCCTTTATTACTGCTACTAAACATTCATAAGTGACATCATAAACAACCACAGGGATTCGAAACGTAGATCTGTCAATTCAGAAGCAACCGTTTTCCCACTGGTTTACCGCCTATCTTTTTGTTTGTTATTCGTGTGAAATCTATTTTTTGTTTGTTTTTTGTTTTGTGAAACTCGCACTTGACTTTTCCTCGGTGACATGTCGTGCGAACAAGCATGCGGACAATGTTCTATTTCCGTTTGCAAATATTGCGTAATGACGGCCGAATGCTCTTGCTTTAAACAACTAAAATAGCTTTCCGTGTTTTTTTTTAACCGACTCCAAAAAATATTTTTGTCCTCTCATATTGCTTGTTTTTGTCAACCGACTTTTATGATTCAATTTTTGCGAATTTAACGTCGCACTTCAGGGTGATTGATGTTGAAGATTGTATCTCTATTCTCATCAATTTATACAACATTCATTGTATAGTTTGATAGTTATCTTTGTTTATATTTTTTAACTGACATCCAAAAAAGGTAAAGGTTCTTAATCCGACTGTATTTTTTTTGTATGTATTGTGAACCGATATCGATGAAACTTTTTTGTTGGAAAGAGGGTAGGTACCTCAGTATTGCTCCGATTGAAGAAAATATTCCGCATATAAGGGTGGTAAATTAGGGGATGTATCCGGTTTCGGGCACTGTCAGGTAACCTATTTCAATAAAACTTGGCAAAATAGATGTAACTCCACGAACTTTTCAGGTCGGTTTTATTTTATAAAAATGTTACAATCACGAGTGTATATCATTGACTTGCCACCCATAAGCACGAAACGCTTTGCCTAATCGTTTCTGATACGGCAAAAGAATGGAAAACATTGCAGGCATTTGTGTTTCGGCATACAAATCTTCAATTCAGGACTATTTTTAAAACTAGTGGGAGTAGGCAGTTGCTAGACAAACGCGTAAGGTGAGATGTGGTCAAGGTTTAATGTATTTTTAACCCTCGACGCAAAAGGAGGGAAGTTAAAAGTTTGAAGCCTTTGTCTAAGTGTTTGTCCGTATGACATCATAGTTCCCAAACGGATGGACTAATCTCGAAATGGTTTTTTTTATTTGAAGGCTAATTTAATGAGGGTAGCTCTTAGCTTTGATGAACATTTGTTCATGTGTTTAATAACCATCAGCTCTTTTCATAATTAGTATAGGGAACTCAGTCCTACAATGAATATTTATTTTACTTCTGCCCCTCTGATCGAATTGCAATTTGGTATACCATAAGCTGAAAATGATATGCTGTGAAAGCCTAATGGTTTGATCTACCGCCTCTCAAGCAGATGCCGTGGGTTCGAATCCGGCTCTTTTGACTTTCTCGGAATTTATGTGCGAAATTTAATTTAAAATTTACCATGAGCTTTTCGGTGAAGGAAAATATGTTATGAAACTTACGCTTTGAAAAAGATTTACAACTCTCGGAAAACCTGTGAATACCTCGCCCCGCATTGGGCCAGCGTGGTGAACTGTGGCCTTAATCATAGTTTCCCAAAATGGCCCCCCCAAGTGGGCGCCGAAGGGTTCTAGGGGGTAGGGGCCTTGGAAGCAATTGGGGGCGTTGATGCTGTCCAGTGGGTGCTACCGCATTTGAAAAAACTTTGAATCTAAATTTTTTCATCTTGCCTAAGTTTGGCGGTGGGCTAAAAAGTTTGGAAACCTACGGCCTAAATCTTCGCCTGAGAGGAGACCCGTGTCCAGCAATGGGACTTAGAAATGAGTGGATGATGACGATACTAGGGAAATCCGAGATATTACAATAACATATTAACCTTGATCTGATGCTGCAACTAGGATAGTCCAAATTGCCGAACTCCTCAACTACTTACAGTACTACTATCGCGTTTGGGCTCTCTTTGAATTGGTATCCACGAGTTGTTGGCTTAAAGGTGGTGGAAACAATGGAAAGGAAATTGGTGGCATTATTTTCACTTATTGATTATACTAATAATAACAAAATGTATGTGGAATATAGCGTATGTGTCTCATGCAAATAAAACGTCAGACAACTTACGAAGTCACATTAATTTTAAATACTTCCAATGTTACATTTCGGACCCGCGATTCAAAGTTTTGTGGTTTGTTATTTTTTTAAATCCCATCTGTAACCGATTGTTCAGAAATAGACTCTAGCTGAATCGATTATTATGGCAATTTGAAAATATTAACAAATTATTGAGATCTCAAAATTTGACGATTGTTACACATAGGAAATGAAAAATTGTTTTTCTCGGATCTAATTCGCGTATATTTGTTTTTTCAAACAGACAAGACTGTCAGCAGTGTCATTGATTTTAAAGGGCTCGAAACATTGGTTTGTCTGAAGAAACAAATATGCGCCTTTATCAGCCGAGAAAAAAATTGTTTCATTTCCTATATTAATAAGATATTGAAAAGCATCACAATTTACACTCCGTGTTGATGTACAGTATCAAAAATAATAACTTTTCGTATGTTTTTTTTAATTTCCTCTTGTACATACATAAAATTTCATTACAATAGGTGCAAAAACAAAAACGAGCGGGTAAAGGGACTGGCGTACCTGCAGACCGAGGAAAGGGTTCCTAATTTACCCACAGAACCCGATAAACAATAGCATTATACGACTCTTACACCCCTCGTCACTTTTATCTAGACACTGCGAGGCGACGTTGCGGCAGAATTAGCTCCCCGCAGTCTCGTATACAATTGTTACCCCTTTTTATCTCTTCGTCAGATTTGACATTGGACTGTATCACACATGACGTTTCAATACAGTCGAAAATGAACGATTCCGGGCACTAGTCTGTAACACCATTTCAATTCATGCAGTTGAATGGGAATACTGGAAGACTGTAATATAACTAAATTAAAATGTTAAAATGGAAAGTAAACACAGAATATACCAAGAAAATTATCATATTTGGTAATTAATCAAAAACTTGTTAATTTTTTTTTATAACATTAAGTGACGTGACGAACAAGTCGTGCGCCTGATGGTAAGCTACACGCCTGTCCATAACAGTTGCAGTGCCACACGAGCTGTAAATTGCAAAAGATCTGAGGGGCACCGTCCCTGCGCCCGTCGCTCTGCGACATAAGTTGACAAGTCCCATGTGCCTGTAATTTCACCAACATCCTTACCCTTCAAAACCAGAACACAGTAATACTGACATTACTGCTTGGCGATCACAGACATATACCTAGATAGACGCCGCAGGTACAGCAATTTGTATGAAAACCAAGCGTGCCACATTTTTTGTACCCACTATGACGTCACAAGTGCTATTTAGTGATGAAAACTCCTTCCGCTCGCTCTAAATCGATTGATTGAACGGAATACGCGTACACACGCGTATTCCATTCAATTAAGCGATTCTAAATAGAATTTTTGTTCAAGTATTTCTTCAGTACAAGTAGTCGTAATAATAATATTGTAGAAAAATACTAGAATAAGATAGTCAAGTCCTTTATTTTACTTGTTTTTAAAAAATGTTGATTACTAAAAAAATTGAGACTTGAATTTTTAATCGACTTCAAATATTGAAATTATTGTCCTTCCAATAAAATGAGGTATCGTACACTGGGTTGCATATTTGTTTCCTCGAAATTCATACAAAACCAAAATAATTGTTTTTAAAATAAATTATGCATCTTCTGATTACAAAATCACTTTCCCGTGGAAGAACGTACGTTAATGGTGCTTTTGCAGTTTATAATGGCACAATTATTCATTTTTCGCGTTTTCGACTGGTGTTTATCTACGATAACGGTCGAGCGCGTTCTGAAGTGTAGCAGCGGCAAGTAAGTGAATTTCACTTACTTTGGGGACGCGAAGTACGTACACTTGCGGCGTCTATCTAGATATATGTCTGTGTTGGCGACAGAAATAGGTAAGGTGGCAGTAGTTCCCTGGACGAACTCCGTCACTAGGACCTACTAAACTCCAACTGCTACTAAATTCCAATTCTATACAAAAATCAATTTCCAATTCTATGAAAAAAATCTTTTTTTTCATAGAACTGGATTGGCTTCCGAATAATATACTAAATTACCGAAAGAACAACTATGTTAACGATATTTGTCCTATATTGTCACTCATAAATCTCACAATACTAATTACGTATCATGGGATAGTTTAATAAGGTCCATAATTTATAAGAATGTGTAAGGTCGCTTTTAATTTATAACGGGTGATTTTCGATGAAAATGTCTAATAATAGTTTTCGTTAAATTATAAATTAAGTTGATAGAGTAGAGTATTTTAATGAATTGTTTCCGTATTTTTATTTGCGCAAACGTGTTCGGTGCTTAGTAAGTGCTGCAGTAATATTTATATTTTGAATAGGCTCGATTTTAATTTACTTTTCGGAGCTTTTATTACTACCCCAGTTAAATAGTCACAGTAGAAAGAAAATATCATGACGAAACTTGCATGTTAAAAGTTTAGAAAAAAAATTCCAACTAGTGTAGTCCTTTGGGTGGCCGGTGTCCATTAGTGGGACATAAAGGCGTGATACAGATAAGAGACTCCCCCACACTAGTGTCTTTCGAGCGTCAACGTCGCGGTTGCGTCAGAAGTCCTTGTTTTCAATTCAACGGTCGACTGTCGCTGTGGCAGCATGTACCTGTGATTTTAATGTTTAGTCGCAATACCTCTCGCTAACGATGAAGGTAAACCAATTTAAAGCTCCGCCTCGAAGAATGTTCACAAACGTTTGAATACGTGTGACGTCCTCAATCAGCATTGGGCCAGTGTGTCAGCCTATGACCTACAACCTCTGCTTGGGTTGATGGTGATTATGATGGTGAAATAAAGAGAATTTTAGTTTGCTTTAAGTCTTGTAAAACATTGCGTAACGTTGTTCTGGATTTAAGTTACCCCCATTTATAATTTCGGTACCGAAGGCAGGCCCGTGAAGGTTCTTGGAAAATTTATTCATAAACAACGACAGATTAATCTTCGTTAATGTTATTTATATACAGTTTTGTTTTCCACGTTTTTAGTAGCGACGCGAGGCGTGCGCATAAAATTTGGATTATTATTTTATAGGTAACAAAACAAGTGTGCAAGGAACAATATTTTCGTCCGCTAACGAAAACAAAGTTCGGACGGTAAAAGAATACGATCCGATGGAAAAGTTATACTGAGAGGCCAGGAAAACGACGTCATTTGCCTATCTGTCATCTGGTGAAAAATTAAAATGAGTTAATTTATTTTAAAACGAAGTAAAAGACGATATGACGGACGGTGATACGTTTGAAAAAAAAGACCTATCTTTCTCAATGCTTGAAAAACCCCCAAATAGTAGTTTTCGGGAAACATGGATGTCGCGAGTGTATTCCAGAAGGAAATAAATCGCTTTATTTGAATGGGTGATATATCAACAGACCGAGTCTTCTATATTCTCATTTCTCTAAGGCTGGGTCAGAGACGTAAGGCTTACAGTACATTGTCACGTACTTTCTTCTTCTATTTTGCTGTTGAGAACGTAACTAAATTAGTTCCTGCACGTTCTCTTAGAATTTTTTAAATCGATTTCTAAACAAAGTAAAAAAAAATTGCTGTTGTATAAAATTTGTCGATAAATTTTATTTCAATATCTTTCAAACACAATGTGTTATCATTTATTACCATTTTCGTTGTTTACTTGACACTAACAGCAGCAATGAACCAAATTCCAGTACTTGATTGCTTGTCTTGAATCTCCCTTACCCTTTATTTATCTTCCCGTCCTTGCCATGGCCCATCAATCCCTACACCCCCGCCCTTGGCCGCGCCCGTGTCTATGCCTCATGGAAATATATTACCGCTCTATCTGTAACAATATCGCGATAATATTATGCTAAACTGATGGCTTTGCTACCGAGTGTAGTCTTCTGAAGGCGCACGCTACTGTATTAAACTAACGCTCGCTGCAGCGTACAGTTCCCCCTAAGTCAAGTGAATCTGAAACCTGGGTGTCGAGTGTGAAATCTCTAATTCGCTCGGGCTAGTGTACAGGACTTTAAATCATTTGAAGACAGTCGTATGTTTGAGAGTGGGATGTTTGTGGGTTGGTAATGATAAAACGTATGCCAAATTTGTAACCAGCTAAGCACTTCAAGGCTCATAAATGCTTGTCGGAGGAATAATTCGAAACATCTCGGAGTAACGTCGTGTCGCTTCTCGTGGCGTGGCTTACTCGTGCCTTAGGCGAATTTCGTTTAAATTCCTACCACGCTACACTGCGTTGAGATATACGAGATACTTCTTGCTGTTCACACGATATTGTACATTCTCAACACAAAGACGAGTACATTGTAGTAATTTGTAAAACCGGAGAAGGGCGATCAATTTGCCCATGAAAGTGCGCTGCATTTACTGTAGGCTCACAAATGTTTTCTTAGTGCTGTGACACGTGCAGCTATTAGTAGCACTAGAACTCCTCGTGGAAGAGAGTTCCTCCAAGGAAGTACTGCCGCTTTACCTATTTCAGCCGCTAACCAGTAATGGAAGCATTACTGCGTTCCTGTTCGGAAAGGTAAGAGTGCTGGTGAAATTACAGGCACGTGGAACTTCACAACTTCGGGCGCAGTGATAGTGCCCCTAAGATCTTTGCGATTTAAAGCTCTGAGTGGCACTGCAATTGTTATGAATAGACGTGTCGCTTACCACCAGGCGCACGACTTGTTCGTCCCGTCACTTGGTATTATAGAAAAAAAAGCTTGTCTGGTGTTGCAAATGTCCATGGACAAGGATGACCACCTGTACATTACATAAAAAACATCATCATTACCACTTTAAAGTAATGACGTTACATGGAGAACATGGACCTCTCCCAAAGATCTCCACAACGACCAGTCTTACCATCTCGCAAAGGGTGTTATGCGAAGTAAAAATATTTTCATCCTTGTGACGTCTTTGTCGTAAGGAAAACGAAATAAAATGTGCGGTTTTAATCAATACCCGGATCGACGGGACCTTGTCGGAGACCCTTTTCATTAGCGGATTGATTCCGGCCATAAATCCGAGTTAGAGCGTTTTAATGAAAAATAACATCGCATGGCGTAAATTATTCGAAAAGTACTCTTAATTATGAGTTTATGACAGATCAACATACCGTGTAACAAGTACGGTATTAGTTCGCAGAGTAGGTTATTTATCAAGTGCAATAGACGTGGAATTGTAAAAAAACAAGCTTCGGTAAAGTGCAATGGCGACGGAGCCATATGGTGCGATTCCCATCGGCTATAGGGATTGAACGACATTGTCTAGTGTTGCAACATACAATTTCTAAGTTGTGTACATTTTCGATTGTTTTGTAGCAATACCTCTCACTAACGGTGAAAGAAAATATCGTGATGAAACAATTGAACTCCTAACCTGCATTGGGCCAACGTGGGGGGACTACGGCCTAAACCCTCTCTTACACGAGATCCATGGTCAGCAGTCGGACATATAACGTGTTGATGACGACGATGATGATGAATCGTCCAAGTTGGTAAACGATTCATGTTTGTTTTATAATACCAAGTGACGCATAAGCAATAAGTCATGCGCCTCTAAGGTGATAAGCGACACGCCTGTCCGTAACACTTGTAGTGCCACTCAGAGCTTTTAATCGCAAAGGTCTTAGGGGCACTGCCACTGTGCCCGTCAACCAGAGGCATAAGTTGACAAGACCCCATGTGCCTGTTATGTCACCAGCACCCTTACCTTTTATTACTGCTTGGCGGCAGAAATAGGTAAGGTGGTAGTATTTCCCTGGACGAAACTTTCTCAAGGAGCTCTTCTGCTACTAAATCAACCGGTTACGAAGATTATATGACTGTAATTTCGCTACACGTACACGTACATGGGTTGTGGATGAGAATCATTTTTATATCAGCTTCTAACAATATGTTCATGTTAATAGCGAAAGTCCAGAGCACATTCAGCCATTGACTATTCCAGCGCATCGGGATTAAATAAATAAATAAATAAATAACGCAACCACTCAACATAGCCCCGCACTAGGGAAACCCTGTGTCGCGGGTGTCATGGACACACACATAGATAACCACAAATTACACCCAAACTCACGAGACAAATAAATGTAAGCCATACAAACATTTCTCCCGGCCGGGAATCGAACCTGGGACCTCTGCGTGGCAGCCCGGCATGGTAACCGTTCGGCCACGGAGGCAGTTAATTTCATTCACACTTATAATTGACACTTTTATTCAAATATCGACTTAAGCGCAACGGTATAAAGTGCACTTCTGTCAAACAGGATATGTCTCTTTACTGCACCTGCATTGCTAGTGCTTGGAATGTCTTCCAAACGCGTACTCGTATACTGTAAATTAATAAACCGTAATCTGTTTTAATAGCAAAGAAAATTGGAAATTAAGTAATTTTTTGGTTGTTTGTTGTTTTTTAAAACAAACCAAAGCGAATAGATCCTTTATCAGGATACCTGCTTGTGTTGGAGAATGTTTACAAGTTTTTTCGTGAATTATATGATAACGACAACGCCGATCAAGCTGGCGGTGGGACTTTCCTAGTACCTACTACTTAAAGCAACTCCATGCAAAATAAGAACTGTGCAGGCAGATAGAAACGAAATATAATTGTTACAATTTTACTCTCATATCACAGGATGTGATAACATTTCCAGTTTGCACAATGTACGGTTCGATTTACTTTGTTCTGATATTTAGGTATACATTTATATTTCCTAACTTTTTTATTTAAAAAAAATGTATGTTTATAATTTTGAACTAAAATATTTCGTTTATTTTATGTGTTTGGCGAAAACTCCGCGGGTTTTTCATGCTCTGAAATGTTCACTCGGCTATTTACGGCATTGTTCTGAAACTTGGAAATTGTTTGCGTTTATATTTTATTAGTTCAGATTTTGTTTTTAACCTTTACAAGTATTATCCGCACTGGAAAAGAAAATGAAGAATTTTATTATTACATGAATCAACGCAACAAATACCCGTTCGTTTAAATGTTTGAAACTTAGCTTAGGTATAATATAAAACATGGCAAGAAAAGCACGCGGCGAACTACCTTGTCGCAAGTGCCATTAAGACCTCCATGACATTAAAACATTCCCAAGGGAGCTGCAGTGAAAAAGACATAGGCAATTAATAAAAATTGAAGTAAATTAATTTGCTACTCCGCGAACCCAGTAAAGGTTAAATCGTGTAAAATAGCTGCGCTTGTGTTGAATATTTTTTCATGCAATTAATTATAAAAACCTTCCCACCTTTTTTCACAATTTACCGTAATAAACTGTCGATAAAACTGTCGACAACAACTACATCACTATTTAAAATTTTATGAAAATTTTCTACCCGGCAAATGTTAATTTATTCGCCTTCAATAGAGACAGACTATAGCTGGAAAAAGATTGCTTCTTAATTGAGATGTCGAATGAGTTGATTTTAATTTCTAAATTATGTACATCTATTAATGTTTAGTGGCAATACCTCTAACTAACGGTGAATCCTTTCACGCGAGTGAAGCCAGCAACACGCATTGGGCCAGCCAGACTGTGGCATAAACCTCCGCAGCTGTGAAATATATATAATATTGAGTACTTTTATTGTATCGTTGATTAAAAAAATTAATTACCGCCATAACTGTCGTCTTTAAAAACACGCTATACAAACAAGTCTGCCTATTTGTAGAGAAATTCAGTTCCGTAGGCAATTAGCTGCGCCCTTGACCGCGAAGATAAGGGTTCTGCTCACGACACGGCTCAGAGACGACTTTAGGATTGTGTGCTATGTCTGAGGTCAGTGGGAAGGGACGTGTTGCAGAGAATAAACGAATTTTACGTCTATAGCTAACATTAGGCATGTTTTCACATTTATCACTTTTTTGTAGCTCGTGTTTAAATCGTTCTGTCAATGAATTATACCCATATATGAAAAGGTAGGGAGAGAGCGGACAGGAGTCAAAAGCGCAGATCTGTTTCTTTTGGTAATGGATAGGGACAATGTTCCAGTAGTGGATAGGCACTTTAAAAAGAAGAATGAAAGGTAGACGTAAGGAGACTAGTGAAGACTGTTCGCTTTTGAATGTTGAGTAAGATCGAATCACAATAGATCATGTAATCGTCGTAGTGATAAAGGGCTGCCATACTTATTATTTATAACTCAGTTATGGCAAAAATGCCATAATATACGGTAGTTAGTGGTAGAGGAACTATAATAGAAATAATTTATTTGTACATCACAACACAAAACAGAGAACCAGACAAAGGAAAAAAACAAAGACAATAAGAAAGTAAACACACAAATAAACAAATTTAGTAAACACAATACAGTATGTTCAGTCGTGTGTGTACTGTAGTGGCGTATGCAAAGGGATCCCATTCGGCTAAAGCCGCACATACAATTCACGAGGCTTTTGTTTGTTTTTGTTGCCTTTGTGTCCCAAGCGTAAGTGTAATAAAAATAATAACAACTTGAGGCGGTTGGATTTCTCCTCCAGCACAAATGTGGAAAGCGGTGCTGCTCGATGCGACACGAACCGTTCACCGTTTCTTGAACCTATATCTCTGATCCCGTGATAATATCGGGGAATACAGTATAGGTAATTTAAAAATTCAAGATTCGTCTTTCAGGCCGTGGGAGAAGCGAGAATCTACAATAGATTTCCAAAATAATAATAATAATAATAATGAACCCTGTTTCCGTGGCATGCAATAGCCGGGTGTTTACCAGTTCAGCCCACACTACCTCTGTCATCGCTACTCATCACCCACTAAGGTGTACCCAAAAACTTCCCCATTGTAATAATAATAAATGGTATTTATTTTTTATATGTCCAAAAATTTACACCACGAGTTATAAGAAATTTCAAATTTGTACTACACAATTATTAGTTAAAATGTGAGTATATCCACCTTAGCTAGATAAAAGTCTTGGAAGTTGAAGACTCTCCAAACATGGCGTAAAAGTTAACAACCGTGCACGAGTTGTTTTATGCTTACCATATCTGCTTAGGACCTAGTATCTATTTACATACTATATTATTTATTTATAAATATACTTAACAAAGGCAATTAGCCTCTTCATTGTTAAGCGTTGTAGCTTTCTGCAATCGCTAATCTTCCTGCAAAGCGTGCCGACTATGACAAATCCTTATTATTTATTAGCTTTGATATGACTGTTATTTTTGGCAATGTGGTGGCAGTGGTTGCGAAATTACGCTTATCTGATATTGATTACGAATTCCCACTCGTTACTATTATCTTTTCATTCAGTATTTCCTGTGACCTCGCTACTCGTGCGAACTTCATAATTTTGGACTGCTTCAAACTAGGATTTATTATTATGCTCGCAGCCATCGCAGCTCTTTTTTTCTTTAACATTTTCGCTGTTATGTCTTCCTAAATGATTATGGCTACTGTCCGGGTTCTTTAAGAGGTCAGCGGTTCGAATTCCTGTGGTTTCTATGTTGCGCACATTTGTGAATTGTTTATTGATGAAACCGGCACGTCAAAGAAATGTGTAAAACCCCAACCCGCATTAGGCCAGGATGATGGAGTAATACCTTTAGACATGGCTTACTATGCTTATCAAGTACATGTCTTAAACATAATTCTTGTGGGTTCAGGGTTAAATTACAAAACGTACCAAATAACTGATTTAATTTGGAATTCGTGGAGACCATCGCGGCCCGGGGAATCCAATTTAGATGTGGCAGGAATGACCAGCGAGTTAGGGCTGTGACGATGTGAAAGGTTGACTCAAAATTCTCTTTTAAATCACAGTATTAACGTCGTATATCTCGGAAACATGATTGACTACATACGATTGATTGATCACATTCATTAATATTGTACAGACAACAGCACGTTGGCATTTAACGCTTTTTTAGATCGTCTTATCGTAAGTAACTTAAGTGTAAACGATGGCATGCAATTGTCAGTACTTTTGATAGGATTGATGTTTTGCGTGATTGGTCTGATATTCATATAAAAAGTACGAAAAAGACGTTGTGCGTTTTGCGTCGGCGTGGGCGCTCTTTTTCGCTAAAACTTTTTCTAACCGGCTCAAACCGATTCCACCATAATGAATGTGGCGACTCCATAACGAATGAACTCGTGAGTCATCAAAGAATAGGGCTTCACGAGTGAGTCAAATGTAGTAAATTACTTAACATTACTAGTAAGGAGAAAATGAAGATTTTACAAATAATGATTGGAAATGTCAATTATAAACAAGTGACATGATTTCATAAGCACATTAAATCGATTTTATTAGTATTTCCTTATAAAGTTAACGTTTGTATTCGCACGTTGAGTATTTGTCGCTTATTCAATAAGTAAGGCAATGTTCATGAACGCCGTCTAGGGCATTGCTCTTTAGTTCACTGTATTTAAATCATACTCCTCTCACAGCTGGATATAGGTCTCTTCTAAATTTATTTATATTTTTTAAAATTTTTGTCTTTTCATGACATGATAATAACTTAGTAGTGTAATAATATACCATTAATAGCTCTCTTAATACTTTTGAAATTTCTTTAGAATATTTAATTTATAAAATTTCTAATTTTGGTTAAGTGAGAAGACCTACTCAATATATTATACCTATATTACCTTTTATAAATTTCTACAGGGTTCTATGGCATAGATCGCAAGTGAATAATTGTCTAATTAGCCATCATCATCGTAAACCCATTGTACGGCCCACTGCTGGTCACGGGTCTCCTCTAAAGACAGGGTTTAAGTCATCACACAATTTTCCTTCACCGTTAGCGACAGGATTGCTACTAAACATAAACATAAACTAGAGATTAAAGTCATAGGTACATGCAGCCACAGGGATTCGAACCGTCTCGACCTCTCGATTGAGACGCAACCGTTCTCCCACTTGGCTATTGTCGCTCTTAATTGTCTAATAAGGAGCATTGCAATATCCGCAACAATCAACGGGTGGTCGTCTTGTATACTGGCGGAATAAATCAAAACAATTCAGTCGAAATGAATCCAGACTCGTATATCAGCGTTATTTGTACTCGTGGAACTTCCAAACAATCACTTAAACTGTTCCATTTACGTCTATTTTAAGTTGCCGACCTGGTGCTCGTATCATGATGTAAATAAATAACTGCTAGTGCTCGTAGCGATAGCATAGTTGTTTGTTTGTACCGAGAGGTGCCCTTTCAATTCAACTTAGCTTGTCCAATCAATACTGCCATCGTTTACTCAAAGGGCGCTTGTGACAAAAACTCAAAACATAGAAAATCATGTTTAAAGAAGTTAAATTAAAAAAAAACCGAATTTTCTGTAACGGTAACTTCATACCTTACCCGCCAATTGGCTTTTTTAACTGATCAACAATATTTCTAAAAAAAATGTTGGATACGTTCTATCAACTAACGGAACGGAGGCAGTGTTTTATTTTTTTTTAATTTTTTTTTATTTATTTATTAGGAAGACCAACAGCTTAAAACTAAATTAAGTAATAATAATAACGACATGAAGCCAATTACAGGTCCTCACAAATAACAATCGATTTTCAAGTTCTAGCACACAATTTTCAAGAAAGAAAAAATAATCAATTACAAACATAGAGAAAAATTAAAAAGTAAACATCAACAGGGGTCACAAAAATGCCTCACCAATGCATTCCTCGCCGAAGTCACACTTGTTCTGCTAGTACGGCTGTAATTTTTACTGAAATACAGAATTTGAACTCACATTAAAAAAACCTTGCGTACTTAGAATTTTTGACATTTAAAGAGAACATATTTTTTTTTACATTAAAAATATACGCTTATTTGTAATTTGGCCACAATTCTTAAAATGAAAATAATCTTATTTCCTTTAATTGTGTGTGGTTTATGTAATTTTGCTTCTCAGATAAAGACAACTTTATTTTGTTGTTTTTTTTTTATAAAAAAGAAAAAATAGTTTTGTGAAACGTGACACGCCTACAAAACTATTTTGATTTACCGATTTTCAAACCATGAGTAGTTCGAACCAGGTGTCCATGCAACGATGTTGATGGGTGTTTTACTGCGCTCGCGCACGATTTACGATTCGCACTGCTCGACTGTTCAACAACACACACACGATGCTTGTGATTAAATATGTTGTAAATTGACGTGTCTGATTGAATCCAGTGCTTTCTTTACCCGCCTACTGCGAGCCAAATTAATGGTAATTAGTAATGGTTTCCGCAGCCCGGTAGATTTTTCTACTGGGCTATCGGCCGATCTTTGAGTATAAAGACGTTTCAATTCGGCCCTCCATTATTTAGCTTACAAGAGTTTTTTTGTCATTTATTTTTTAATATACTTCGTTTCAATCCATTTTGAACAGAAAGTAAACAAACAAGTCACTGACCCGACCATAGACGGGTTAGAAAATTACAGTGTATGTGTACATTGTAATGAACGATCCGGTCGTAGTGAACGACTGTCGGTGAAGAAGTTGTAAAAGGTGGAGTGTATAAAAAAGTCATGGTTAGAACAATTTAAATTTATTGTTTAAAAGTTAAAATCAATTAAAGACAGTATATTACGTAAATTAAAGGAAATTCTTCCTCTCGGCTGACAATAGTCATATTGTGACAAGCATACTATAACAAAACAATTAATAAATGTTTAATTTGTGACTTCCCGATATACGCGCTGTGACTTAAAAAAATGGAACATGAAAGAAGGTAAAATAACTGCCGAGAAAAAGAGACACATGTACACAAACAATACGTTTACAATTGAATTAGGTACTACAGTAAATTGTAATTCTATTGCAGGTGGCGCGTGGAAAGATCCTTCGCGAGAGTACTGCGCTACTCTCGCCAAGGATCTTCCAGTACATATTTAATTTTCTTTGTCAGAATCTGATATTTCTTCAGAACTATTTCAATTTGTGCCCACATTTATAACAAATGATGTAGTCACACCGGTCACTGCGTCGTCAATAATTCCGTCTAATGACATCATCTTCTCCTCCTTTTTTATAACACGCTCACACATTTTGCCCACTCATTTGCACCAATCCTCCTTATCCCTTCTTCGAGTAATTGCTTGTTTTCTGCCAATTTAAAGGTCTTATTATTCCTTGCCACATACGACTTTACTTGAACCCATATTAATTCTATAGGGTTTAAGTCGCAGTGGTAAGGAGTCATCAATATATTTTGTTTCATAATCATCCCTCTTTATTTTTGACAGAAGTTGTGCCTTGATTTCATTATTTTCAAAAGAAATTTCTTTTTCTTCCAACCACTTTTGTATGTCACTCTTGCGCCAACTCGTATTAGTTACGTTTTCTATTTTCTTCGAGTGATAAGTCGCGTTATCCATGACCACCACTGAACCTGGCTCCAATTTCGTTAACATTTTTTCGAACCTAAAATTCATCACATAAATATAATATAATGGGTTATTTTAACTCACACAATATGAGGTTCAATGGGAGAATTAAAAGGAACAACTCAAATGCGGACGTCGACGGCAATAGTTTCCTAAAATTAAATACGAATAACTATACTTTGTCATTTCAAAACGACCTAAATGTCTTCAACTAATGTACTACATAGGTACATAATTTTGAAACAACCCTTATACTGCTTTGATATTTTCTATTAGGTGCGATAAATAAAGAACACGGTCACCGTTAAAAAAATGTGTAACTCATTTTTCAAAGTTATTGCGTCCATTTCCCCAGTGGTAGTCACCATCACTCTTCTTAGCCTCAAATACCCATAATGCATCCTCCAAAAATCCCTCAGTACTGCCGATGTTGGTAACTATTAATCGTCTCCCTTTTGCAGGATTCTTGAATCCCGTGGTTAATCCTCGTAAAAATGCTTGTCTCGAATTTATAATATCGCTGTCGTCCCAAACGTGGGCTCGGTGTGCCCTAGAAATCAAAAGTTTTAATCATTAGTTGGGCACTTATCTCTTCAATGCAAATCATGTGGCTATTTTAAATAATCACTTGTCAGTGATACTCCTTTTTTTTTTTTTTTTTTTTTTGGGGGGGGGGGGGGTCAGTGATACTCCTATGTTAAAACAAAATTACCTGCATTAACCCATGTTTCATCCAAATAATATATTTTTCTGTTTTCCTGGCGAAACCTCTTATTTTTAATAAATAATTTCTTCTCCAAATTTGAAGATCCGGTCTATCTAATAAAATAGACCTTCTAGATCTTCTCTTCATAATTTTGTACATGTTCGTACGTGAAAATGATGGAAGATCGTCATCTTCATTTATTCCATTTAAAACCTTGTCTACTGTTGGCAAGTCGCCTGCGTAATAAAATTCGTGGACTTACTGCGAATTGCAGTCATTATAAAATCATCCAATTTCGCAATTATAGCGCGATTAGCATGTGCCGTGGTGGAGATGAAACTTGGCCAGTCTTCGTATATACTTTTAAAACATTGGAAATTGTTCCTTGGGAAGTTCCAACTAATTCTGCAGTCCTTTTGACGACTTCCTTCTTATAGGGAGTCATCGATTTTTCTACATATATAAAAATATTGACAGCAATGGTTTTTTCATTGGCTGTCAAACGAGTATGTTGTGGTCGTTCTTGTGGAGGTGACGATAAAAACGAGGAGGACGATGATGGGCCAGGGTTATCCATGTTGAATTTCTAAAACAAAAACATTATTCAAACACTTATTGTAATTATCATACATAGCATATGCATGTCTCTTCTTATCAGGCAGTTTATTGACAATACAATGATATTAAAAAAACTGTATAAAAACATTTTAAGTATAACGACGACCAAAGGGAATATAGCGAAATTATACAAATTTAAATTTTACAAGACTGTCTGTCATACACAGTAAATTCGTCTTCGTCACTCGTACTTACGACCATTAACAACGAAAGTGACACTTTATAAGTGCATATATAAATCAAACTTTCGCTACTGTAAATATTTCTCTGTAAGTTATTTTATTATTATATATATATATTCTACAAAACAGGAAAAAGCATCAGATGATTAATACGATGATAATATCGTTTATGATTACTACCAAACAATTTGCTTTTAGGAATTTTTCGCGAAAAAAATGTAAGATTAGGCAGAGGCACTTACACACAGTCAGAACTACATATACTACGTTTACGCCATTATGCTTTAAAACGTTCAATTTTAGGATTGGGTAATATAATTTTGCAATCTATTACTGAAAATATCTTGTAGTTGAAAAGAAATGTATTTATTTTGTATTAGGAAAACAAATAATTTTTAAATTTATGTATATCACGCGGTGATTTCAAAAAATGCTGTATCAACATAGTATTAAAAGTTTATTATCGCTTTATTCCCTTGGATCGTTGATAATATCACTCGCGTCACACTTGAATTTTTGAATAATCGTAAACTTTAGTTATCGTTATAGCAATGACCGAAATTTTGCATGTCTACTATGAAGCACATAATATTATAAAAGTTACGTACCTTGTTTAAAAAATATCGATCACAGATGATTCTCAAAGTCCTGTTACCGTAGCCGAAAGTCCTCGTTCCAAGGATAAACACAAACCAAATCCGTATGCAAACAAAATCCTTAAGGTAAGCCAAGTCGTCCGTAAAAGCACAATAAAGAACCAGAGCAACCGAATACATGAAAGAATCAGTGACGAATGGCCGATCAACGGATAAACAAATTGGCCGACTTGGCGTCGGCCGGGGTTACCAATTTAAAAATGGGAGAGTTAGTACAAATATATTATAGACAATATTTCGCTTTGTTTTAAAAACGCCAATATAAAATATAATTGATTAAATAGCTAAATCGCGATTGTTGGCGATCCAAAGTAAGAAGTACTCAGTTGGCTATTTGGCGCCTCTTGCGGCAATTCCTGTTATGTGTTTGATTTGGCGAGGGAGCAGAGTTGAGTGACATATTCGTTATACCAATTGAAATGTTGCTGTTGTAGTTTGGTTGTAAAAGTGTATTAGCTGGCGAATAAATATAATGTAGGTACTTATACCACTAGTAGTCCCTAACCTATAGAAGCATATTTAAAATTTCCGAAACCTTAATTCTAAATCCTCCTTCAAATCCTTACACTTAGATATCGATCGATTGCGATTGAAATTTTCGATTTATTAATCGATTAAAAAATCCTTAATTGAATGAACCGAATGTTTCTTTTTCGTACAGCACTATGTAACCATAGACAAGTCATAGATGTATAGGTGAGAAATAACCTCACTTTTGGACAACCATTTTTCAATACGATTTACGATACTATTCAAATGAATATTATTAGAAAAAGTGATGAGATCAAGTCGAAACCTTCGAAATATACGTGAAAGTGTTACTTATTCGATTTATTAAGTGATAAGATTCAACCAAACAGTTTTGTTTACTTTTTGTCAAAAATGGATTAGAACGAAGTATACCATGATTTTTTTGTGAAAATACGGCAATAGTTTGTTTGTTACTTTGGATTCAAATATCGAACCAGTTACCGCTCTTGCCAACTGAGCTACAGACCGAGTCCTTATTAATATTATTGTTTGTCATATTCGCATTGTGATCCGCTAACTAATCTCGGTAGTACCCCGGAGGACAATATATTTTGTTATTCGTAGTACAGGGAATTCCCGTGTAATTTTGTGGTTTTCATTTAATTAAACATTTGCAATAAACTAATTATTTATAACTATAGTCGTCTCATCATCGTCAGCCGTAGCTCGACTTCACCCACTGCTGAGTGGCCTCCCGTAGAGTACCATCCACCAAGATCTTGCTCCATTGCACGATTTTGTCAATGCCGTTTAACCATCTCGCTATAGGATCCCGCGTTTCTATAATAATATAATATAGTAATAACGTACACACTCAATATAGCCCCGCATTAAGGAAACCCTGGGTCGCGGGTGCCGTGGACACACACATAGACAATCACAAATTACACCCAAGCTCACGAGAGAAATAAATGTAGGCCATAGAAATATTTCTCCCGGCCCGGGAATCGAACCTGAGATCTCTGCGTGGCAGTCCGACAAGGTAACCGTTCGGCCACAGAGGCAGTTAAAATCTATAACCACTTCTTGGCTACCATACGGTTGTCGCTTTACTTATTTTTTTAACATTACTTTGCGGTCAGTCTGTACATTTCCCGGGATGGTTTAACAGAGAGCAAAGCCCGAAAATAGAACCCGGACGTTCTACGAAGCAGCGGCTTCAACTGAACTCATAACCATCGGCATAAAACCTGCCATTTCAATGATATGACCTTTTTCATGAAGTTCAGATTAGAATATAGAATTATATAGAATAGAATGGAGAATATAGAATTCCAATTCTGTGATTGGGTTTGTCATTAGTAGAATTTGACACTCAGGGTCGTATTCTAGAACTCTACTCAATGCTCAAGTCAGGATTGCAATTGAAACACAAGCACTGGAAATACGACCCTAATTGCAGGGACTTGAGTATGATATCGAGTGCTTTAAACTATACTCAAATCCTGACTTGATCATTGAGTAGAGTTCTAGAATACGACCCTTAATTTGGAATTTCGAGCTAAGTTTCTGTTACGTGAGTTAGGAGACTGTAGAAATTTCGATACAATTTCCTTTATTTTTTTCCATCCTCTAAGGATACAATAGAAATCCCATGACAGTTTACCAGAAAGCTGGCCAATGTGATGGAACGTATGACTTTGACCCTGACAACAATTGGATGGAAACAATCGATGCAGCTAATACGTTTACCACTACAGATATTGCTCTGGCGCAAAGCCAAAACATGCATTGCTAATCAGCCGATCCACATGTTTACTAATAGCAAGGATTTTCTCTTATGTTCTTGTTTTTGACATGGGTCATTTAGGGAACATGTTTTATCATATAAAAACGTTAAAATGTTTTGGCAAACATGCGAAACGTAACCAGCAGAGCTGGCACAGCAGGGCGCGACAAGCGCGGGGTCTCTATACAAATACAAAATGCTTTATCTCTCACAGAAAGGTCTATAAGTAGTTACATTACATGTAAAATAAAGTAACAAGGTACTTAGTGAGAACTGGAGTCTGTACTAGGTTGGGGACCTGTTTTACAGATCACCAGGCTCATTTCCTTTAAGTGGATTCAGAGTCGTATTCTAGAACTCTACTATTGAGTAGCTCAAGTCAGGATTTGAGTATGGTTTAAAGCACTCGAAATCATACTCAAGTCCCTGTCATTAGGGTCGTATTTCCAGTGCTTGTGTTTCCAGTGCAATCCTGACTTGAGCATTGAGTAGAGTTCTGGAATACGACCCTAAGATCGTAACATCAGAAAATACATTCAAATTACAAAATAAAGCGTAGCATAACAAGAAACAATGTATGTGTGTTCGTGCGTGCGTGCGTGCGCGTTTGCATGCGTGCGTGTGTTTGTCGGAAACCTAATCTGGTACAGTAAGTAGTTTTTCAGTCGACTCATAGTCGAGAGTGAAGAGCCAGTTAGTAATAACTTTTTTACATTCCGCTCTGCACAAAGTGTGAATATTAAGAACACTGTTAATTTTGTTATAAGTAGCCTCCCAGAAAATAAAAATGACGCAGTGCAAATGTAGTGGAAATAGCGATTATAGGTATTATCGATAAATCATTGATATTCTATGCGAAAACAACAATATCTCACGCTTTATATCGCCCTCGCACTAGTCGCGCCCTGTTGTGCTAGGCCTACAGAGCGGTAATACGACGACTACCGTCTCTTATATTTGTCTCTTCGAGTAGTTATGATAAAATTATTCAAGAAGCTCATGCATTTGTCATCTTCTAAATATTGTCAAGAAAATTATATTAGAAAGATAAAATATACATTTTCTATTCAAATTTTACTAACGTTCACTTTATTAATTATGATTCGGAAACTTGTTGTATTTATAAAACAATAAATCATACAATTATTTATTCAAGTAAACTATTTTGTAATAATTTCGTATTTATGGCGATGTGAGAAGTAAAAAACCTATGTTCGTAATTTCGAATTTAGTCATTAGTAGAATGGTTATATCACGCCTGGTTTATTGTCGTTTGCTTTTTATTTAACATATTTTATATTACCTTGAGATTTATTTTGAATGCCTAATTTAAAACAACATTAAAACGTTTTGGAGTAAAAAAGACTATTTTGCATTTAAGGTTATAAGGGTATTATTTACTTCTCACCTACAGAAATGTTGTTCCGCAAAGTCAAATAGCTTTTTTCATGTAATTTTGTTTTCGAAGATTCCTCAAAAGCAAGTATATCAGTATCTCTTCAATTTCGAGGATTAACATGCCTTGTTTTATTGAATGGTTGAAGGTGTATTTCACGGTATATTTAAGAGTGATAACTTCCTTACTTGATTGTCTACATGACATCCAAAAAATGCAACGTCATACAATACAGACTAAAGTCATTAGTCCACGTTACAAAGTTAGTACCAATCAATAAATGTTGATATCCTGTAACGAATATTAAACGTCTTTGCAACACTGGAATAAAAATTCAAAGGTTAATTAAAAAAAAAAAATTATGCTCGTGTTGTCGTAACTAATAATATATAAGTTTCCCTAATTTTAATTAGGGATACTTTTTCTGACATTGCTCAATTGCATAAAGGTTGTCTTTTATAAACGAACATTATTAAGTTAAAGCCAATTAGTTACATGAGTGTTAAATAAACTTCAGATACATGAGTTTCGTATGTATGTACCTACAACTTTTCTTATTGCCACCAGATACGTCGTCCGCAAATAGAGCACGCCTATGCTTAGTAACAGATGGAATCTTATTAATATATGTAGTTATAAAAATAATGTTCCTTAGTTTTTTACATTTACGGAAAGCTTTATGAACCTTCCCCAGTCAAAGTGAAATAATCTTTATTTCATAGGTAAGCAAATTACTTGAAATTGTCGTACTGATTAAACTCCACTACTTATTCGTGAGGCAGATTCCCCTGAGAAGAATGAGCAAGAAACTGTAGTGATAGCTCTTTGTAAATATACATTTGAATACGTTTATAATTACAATATTTAATTTAAATATCTTATTACATCGAGAATAACTGAAAGGGCTAAACGGGTCACTACCACTTTTTGTCACCCAAATACGAAGAAACTGTATAATAAATAATTTTTAGTATAAAGTTTTTGTTTCACAAAAGTTTTAAACCTCGTAAACGGCAAATTTTGAATATCATACGGAATCTTATTATGGAAGCGTATACATTGCCCTTAAATGAATTTGAGACTTTATGAAGACGACCGCCAAGAACAGCTAGTTTATTTTTATTCTTCGTACTAATGCTATTTTCGTCACTATTTTTCATAAAAAAATATTTTCCTTAACAAAAATAACATTTTCATAAATGTCATGTGACATTACTGTAAGAATGTTAATCTCTTTAAACTTATCTCTCAAAGACGCTTTGGGGCCCAGACTGTAAATTGCCCCAACCGCACGTTTCTGCAGGACAAAGGTTCTATTAATATCGGCGGCGTTACTATAAAGCAAAATGACATAAACTTAACTATTGGTATTTTGAAAGGATTTAGTGATACATTTCCCCCTTTGGAAATTGAACTTTTACCTCCAGCAAGCGCGTTCTGACAACACAGTGGAAAAAAGTTCAAGCTTTGCATTTATTACTGGGTTGGTTTTGCTTCCCGGATAAACGTTCAATGTAAATTCGCAGTCAACAGTGAAACGTTCATCCTTTAAAAGCTTTCATGACACTCATGGGAAATTAAGTAGTGATTTGTGGAGCCGAAAACCACAAGGCAAATCTAAATATGACACAATATTAAATGCTTTAGCAGGACGCTAGGCTATCTATCTAGAGAAACCTTGGTGCTAAGAGCGAGTTACAAAATCTAATGAAATATGAGTATGGTCTCGCATAAACTTGTCAATGATAAATAATGTAGTTGACAAAGTAAGCAGTGTAAGTTTCGCTGCGTGTTTAATTCACGAATCTACTTTGTTTAACTATTATGTTCAGTCAGTGGAATAGCTAGAACGTAGATAAATGTATTGGAACTTTACCTTAGCACTGCACTGTATCAACACTTTGTGTGTCCCACTGTTGGGTTAGGATCTCCTATAATTACTGATCATGAATTCCAATGTAAACGTAAACCTCAGAAATTGAAACCAGAGGGACAGAACGTGTTGACTGCGAAGATTGAAATCGAATCGACAGTGATTCTGCCTTTAAATTTCTTTATTGGCAAAGTTGTTGACGTAATCAGATCAACAGAAGAACACTGTCAATATCAGTCGGCCTGTCGATCAGGGACACAAAGCAGATTGAACGAAAGGTCACAACATTTACGGCGCAGTATTTATGGCATTCGGTTTGTAGATTTACAAATTAACTGTGAACAGATAAAATTCGCTTCTAATCATTTGAATAACAAAAGAGACTAAACTAAAAAGGGTGTTAGTTTCCGGTCGCTATGGAGAGATTTATGGACCGGACAATAAAGATTTTCGTTCCAATATCACTAAATCTATAAGGGATGATGCTAAGAGATAATGATTTATATTCATTTATTCGTTGTTTACGCGGGAGTTTCTACGTCGAACATTGGACATACGTCATTAAATTTCGGGAAATTGGCCGGCTATGTAAAAATATTTTAGGACTTCGAAATGGTGGCACTAGCATTGACTGTTCGTGTGGACAAAACAGATATTTTGTTGTTGAGTATTCCGCAACTAATATCCTTTTCGAATAAGTGGCAGTTTTACTACCAAGGGAGAAGTGAAGTCATAATGTTGCCCTTGTCTCTAACTCGAGGTGACTGCATCCAACTCGGATGCAGGTCACCCTCAGAATAAACCGTGACTCATGGGGATACCTCTGACTCAGTTGGCATCCGATCATGCGGCTTGGCATTACTACTGTTGACATCTCTATGTTTCATTCTAACATTAGAAGTAAAGAACGTCAAATACAACTTGGTGCTTAGTGTGCCGAACCGAAAAGATCTTTTTGCAATAAGTCACATTTGTCACAGTCACAGGGTTGGGTTAGGTTAGTTCTAACTTGAGAATAAAGCAGGGTCGCGTGTCTACCGAACTACCGAATCCAATTTTTACGTTACACAATTGACATAAAGTACATGTTATGTAGAATTTCGTTGAAAAAAAAATCTTCCATTCCTGTCCGCGGCAATATAAATTGAGCCTAAGGGGAAATATACATACGTATTGAACGAAGACTGTCTCCCACTGGGGTAGTGAGAGACTATGAAGCTCCACCCTTTACGCTACTGACATTCGTTTTTCGAGCTGGTGCCCGTCACTTCGTTTGCGTAGAATATAAGTACTTTGAAGAACCTACTGTACTACTTGCCCGAAAAATCATTAACTTTCATCGTCTCTTTCACCCCTTTAAGATTTATTTTGTAACAAAAAGTATGTCTATAACAAAATTCAACAAATATGATTAAGAGTCGTATTCCAGAACTCTGCTCAATTCAATGCTCAAGTCAGGACTTGAGCAGACTTGAGTATGATTTTAAGCACTTGAAATACGACCCTAATGGCAACGACTTGAATATGATTTGGCAGACTTGAGTATTGAGTAAAGTTCTGGAATACGAACCGACGTTTCGGGCCCTTTACAGGTCCCATGGTCAACCGTCAACTGTGACCATGGGACCTGTAAACGTCTAATGAGATCAATCAACTTCTGGAATTATAATTAAAAAAACAAACCAACAACAACACAAATATTCTAAAATAAATATGCGTATTCAAAAACAAGCAATTAAACATCTTTGTAAAATTAAAAATAAGGTATTTAATTAATAACTATTGTAACTATAGTGAAAAAATAGGGTGGTTTGCATTAATATTAGACATAACTGGTTGAAGACTGTACCACCTCAGTCAACCGTGACCATGGGACCTGTAAAGGGCCCGAAACGTCGGTTTGTTTGAAAAAACAAATATACGCGATTTAAATCCGGAAAAATAGTTTCATTCCTACAATTAAACATCTTTTTCAGTTTATATGCTGAACCCAGCGTTAGGCTTGAAAATTGGACATAAAAATCTATGTTTGATTGACAAATGACGTTTTTATTTCTGTACAAAGACTGCGGGTCAATAGAAATATATCTCTAAGTTGATTTCTTATTAAAACGAAACTTTTGATCGCTACACGTTCATAAAATCTGCTGAATCTAGGGACTAAGTCGCTAAAACGGCAACACTGAACAGGAAGGACAAATCAAACCACAATTTTTTTAATGCTGTTGTTGCTGTATTGTTTGCGCATCTCGCTCGCCCAAAGGTTGCCCGCCCCCGTCTCTCATGTATCATCCACCATTTTAAAAGGAAATGTCACAAGGAAAGCGGCATAATAAGTCCCCAATCCGCATTCGCTAGTCGAATAAGTACAATGAATAACGCATTTCCTGTACGATATGGTATAAAGTAGTTATTGTTCTACTGCTTTTGGAAATTCAAAAATTAAAATACCCTAGACAACCTACAGTATAAACCCCAGTAAAGTGCCTGTAACTGCATTGTTTCCATTTGAATGCATATACGCTGTCTGCATACCATGACATAAGCTACACCTGCACTGTACACTGCAGCGGTAGAGACGTCGCCATTCCCAACGGGTAACAGGTATTTGATGAGAGCATAAGTGGCAACACCCTTATTTACTTACTCGCAAGTCTTTTTACACGGGGTCAAAGTCTTTGAGCCGTTCAAAGTGGATGAAGGGTATTGAAAGATAAGTTTACTATCGTATTTTACCTTATCATATTGTTGTTAGCAAAACGTACTTACGTTTTAAAAATTGTAAACAGCTGCAACACGTCATGCTTACAAACACTGTGAATTATTACGAAACCCTAATATTCAAAGTAACAGTGACTACTCGGCGTCACATCACCCGTTTCTTGTTTGTATAATAAATGTATTTAAATGCCTATACTGACTCGCGCCCCAGAGGGGTCGGTCATCCCCTCGGTCTAGACTCCGCATACAGGAGGGCTGTTATAACAATAGCCTGTAATGCTACAATCATACCTCGTTCAGTGCGTTACTTTATTTATATGCTGATTTTGATTGTTAGTATTTGTATTTGCGAGTATTTGCGAGTATTTGCGATGATTGCGTTGATGTGTTTCTAGTTCTTGTTATACTTAACCCTTTTATGGACAGTAATAGGGTTTACAGTAAAATTGAATATTAGAATATGATCCAACGAGGTACCTCGTTACGTGATATTGGTCTCAAAAAACAATTACGGACTTTACAATGCGATTTCCAAATGCTTTCTGTGTAGTTACCGCCTATTGCTTTTTTGCCATAGAGAAGTATCGAAAACGTACTGACAAAATTAACTGTTAGTTATTATACATTGAACATTTTATATTGAATCAATATAAGCACTTTTTTATAAGACCGTTTTGTCCACTGCTGGGCAAAGGCCTTCCCCCCTCTTTTCTCAACATCTGGTCAATCCTTTAAATGCACTACGGCAACGAAAGTACGATAAAAGTACGTTTTGTGTGCGATATTATAAATCAAATCACATTTGCTCTACGTTTATGGAGAATGTGCACGCATAAAGCTAGGCGAATTGATTAAAGCGATTTCAAACTGAGCTTCAGGTGGACTTGCTGTTGACTAGAAAAATTACTTATGGACTCACCTGACCCCGTTTATTCAAATGTGGAGACGTAGTTTATGCCAAGCAGCCAAATACAGGTTCCACGAACACGTCACTTTCATCTGTAATTTATCCCCGTTCGCGTTAGGTAATTCCCAATTTCCCGAAACAGATGGTGACCTTTTTCCGTTGCCTAAATCTGCTTAAAGGTCAGGGGTATCACTTGTCTTGACTTTTAAACAGGATAAAATGTCAAAATTTTCTCGAACAATTCTTCAGGAGCCGCAAATCTTACGCTGGTATTAGTGGGCGCGGTTCGTAATATATCACAACAAATGTCATATTTTTAGTTGATATAACGCTCAACGGATATAATTAATTTATGGTATACAGACATTTGACATAATCTTGCATGATATAAAGGTCATTGGGCAGCGAGCTCGCTTCGGCAGCAGCCGGCGTTTGCCGGAACCGAATTTGTTTGCATTTGATAGTTAGTTCGACCTCCTCCTGTGGGGGTTTAGGTTAGGTTAGAGGAGGAGAGAGTGTATGCAATTAAATATTCTTCTTAAAATTTTAATAAATATATTTGATTACACAAATAGCACTTAAAGCTATACATAAACAATTATGTTTTGCGATTGTACATTTAATGAAATAAATAAAGCTTCTTATCAACATAATATGGGGCGCTTCAACTATACGTAAAACGAAATATTGTGTTATATTATTTAATACATTATACTGGTAGTACTTATACCATTTGTTCTTTATATTATCTAATTTTTGTTATACTGAAGGTTTATTATACACATTGAAATTATGCCTTTTGTTGATTATATACTGTGAGTGATTATATCCTTAGAAATTATATCAGATGTTGTTATACAAAGTGAAAATAGATAGTTTGTTGTTATATCGTCCATTACACACCCGAATTTTATTACACATCGAAGTCATTAATACCGGGTTTGTAATAGTAATTACAGTAATTATGACGTGATAACTAGTAATTACAGTCCAGTAATAATAATAACTGATTCAATTGAACTGATTTAACTGAGTGTTAATTCCTTTTTTGCTACATTAAGGATAATTTAGTGGCACTCTTAACGAAAAAATATTTGTCGACACAATTTCTTGAACTACTGAACTACTTACAAAGTTCCTGTTGCACGTTTTACGTAATATATTTTATGTATTTTAACCTTTATGCTGAAAAATAGGTATTATATATTTCAGAATTGTATTTTTTGTCTTTGACATTGTACTCGTACCCTGTTTCCCTGTCTGTGCGTGGTTTTTTAGAGAGAAACTGTTTCTTTCGGTGTGCCTCGTGTTCGTATTCTCTTAGGTTAGGGATGTGGCTATTTTTTCAGCTAACGCTAGGTTCGTCTGTTTTCAGGTGTACTGAGACTTGTGCAAAAAAATGTTATCTTTGATCTGGTAAATCAGAGGTCTTGATATTCGAGGTCTTTATTGTTTATCTTATTGGTTATCTTCAGCATCTTCAACCTATATCTGTACGTCGCAATGATGAACACGGGTTTCATTTAAGAAAATGTAAGGTCATATCAATATTTCGGAGAAGAGCGCATAAATCAATTTTATTAAAAGTTTTTATAGTCTGTCGATCTGTCTACAAAAAATTTTGTTATTCGCCGTAAAATGACATTTTTACTTATATACGTATACTAGAAAAATGAAATAGTTTTTTTTACTACACCAAGTGACAGGATGAACAAGTCGTGCGCCTGGTGTTAAGCGACACGCCTGTCCGTAGCAGTCGCTGTGTAAATCTGAGGGACACTGCTACTGCGCTGAGAGACGCTGCCACCGTGAGATATAACCTGCGAAGTCTCATGTACCTGTAATTTCACCGAATCAAAAAGTTTATAATTTTTTGCTTTTGGAACTACAGGGAATAAGACAGTGCTTAGTCACACTCACACGTCGTACAACCTTTGTAATTTGATTTTTCGCGAGTTTCGCATGTCTTCGATGTGCTACGTGAACCCTTTCTCGGAGGTGCAAGTTTCAACTGCAATCTACATAATATATGACTTTCCACTTTTGACCAAATGGAACGGCAACATTAAAACAATTGCATGTTCACTAGCAGTAGGTATAATCGATTGTATTCGAGTGATGCAGGCGCCGAATCGATTATGGCTGACTCGGTAATGTAATCGATACTCCTGGCGGTTCGCCAGGCCTGCCGGCTGGTCAAGGGCGCCTCGGCATCGAGACAAAGATTTTATCGGTTTGTAAAGTTGTTCCGCCTTCGATGCATTGTTTTACGTCAAAGTTACTACTTGGTTTTGTTAACTTGGCAAAGATGGCAAACAAGATTGCGTTCTCCCTTTTAATATCACCGACATCATTCGAAATGTCGTTTCGTAAATAGGACAATAACACTGTGTCATTCTATGTAATGGGTTTTGCTTCTGAGCATGTAGGACGTAGATGACCGTACTGGGCCAGATACATTATTTAAATACATACTGAAGTACGAAATGTTATTGCTGCGTCATGTAAATCCGAAAGTGGCAAAAGAATAGTTTTGGTTAACGTGATTTCGTTATTGATAAAAAATTATTCGTAATTTTTATTTGCGTCATAGTTATTCCAACATCAACAAAAATCGATCGAGATGAAAAAATGCCTTGTTCAGACTTATTTGTTCAATTGAAATAGGATTTCCTATTCGACAAACGTTTAGAAGGCGTTGTTTCATGTACGGACAACGGCACACATTTTTGTTCGAAAATCGCCTCCAATGCGACGGAACAAGATACGTCAATGTGTAGCTTGATGTGCTGGCGTGTACAATACGGTACCAATCTTTCATACGATCCATCCGATACTATGCACGTGTCCCTTCTGGGACAGTGTGTTTTGCTGCGCCCGTTTCTTAGTACGAATATAACCGATTTCGTTACGTAATCCTAAAAGCATTATTTCTGCCAAAGATGGATTCACATTACGTGATTCATCATCACTTACGGAACTAAAAGTGGTTGCTAGTGTACGCATCTAAGTACTCTTGTATATGCACTGCTATGTAGATATACAGATGTGCTTACTGTTAACCAAAGAGTACGAATCTTTGTTGAAGCGTAGTTAAGATTTAAGATTATCGTAACTGCACAGCAGATATATTTCAGGGCGCAAATATTTTCATGAATGGAGTGTTTTCTGCTTAACCCAGCGAGAGAGAGTCTACCACTGGGGTATGCACAAACTAAGGTTCCCTTTCCCTTCTTCCACTTGCATTGGTCTTACAGTAATTAACAGAAATAAATAGACAAGACAATGACGTTATTTCACGACTTCATTTACCCGGCGTTTACCTCTACGTGCGCTGTGTGAGTGTTCCATGTCGACTCCCGCTAGAATAAGTTTGGGAAATAAAATTTTACTCCCTGGTATACACATTTATTACTTTGAGACCAGGTAAATGTTGCGAAAGTCTGGCGCATTGCATTGTCTACTGATGACCATGGCCATGGCCTCCCGATAGGTGGAGAATATGATGCCGACAGAGGACTCATGTCTGTAGTTGGCTTAAAAGTCTATCAGGTCTGGTGGCGAAAAATATTTTTAAAAATGCATATAATATATTTACTTAATCCACAAAACGAGAGAAGCCAAACTAAACACCGCAAAGCGGATCTTGCAACTTAATGGCTTCTGACATTATCATAATTGGAATCTCTCTTACAACAAATATGAATAGCTTAAACGTTTTTCAGAATCCTGACAACGTCTTACAACATATTATAAATTAAAGAATTTAATATTGCACGACGTTGTAGAGCAAGCTAAATTTTTGCCTCCGTCTAAGGAGAGTGATGATACTCAGCCACGCTGGTCCAATGCAATTTGGGGGCTTTACGCGTTGCTAAGGGTTGCCAACCGTCTTTCACAAATGGGTGTCAATTTGTACATAATGGCGTATTTTTTAAACGAAGATATAATACAAATACTTTTCAAATACTTTCTTTTGACACGTTAGACATAATCAATACATAATTTCTTTTCATTTGTTTGTTCGCATCAAGGTTATACTTGTTTTGTTCGTGTACTCAGCGATCGGATGTTTGTGCGCCGCGCCTTTGAAAGTAGCGTCTCTGGTGACAGAAAGATTCTATTTTTATTGCTCTTTTTAAATTTTCCTATCCATTAAAACTCGTCGTCGTCGTCGTTATTCCCTTGAAAAATGGCACCCCACTGTCACATGTGACTTCACAAGTTAATGATTTCGGTGCGGAGACATCGCCTATCGAGTTAATCGTTACTTTCATTGTTGTCGTGAGTTAATTTTCTATATTATGTACATTCGTTTGCATGTTATGGAAGCATGTCTTTTTGTCCAGTGCCAAAAAATAGCAGGTTTATTTTCATAATAACTGGTGCCCTCGACTTCGTCTGCGTAGAATAAGAACTTCGAATAGCCTACTGAACTATACCAATTAACTGCCTCCGTGGCCGAACGGTTACCATGCCGGACTGCCACGCAGAGATCTTTTCGAGAGAGGTTCGATTCCCGGGCTGGGAGAAATATTTGTATGATCTACATTTATTTCTCTCGTGAGTTTGTGTGTAATTTGTGGTTGTCTATGTGTGTGTCCATGGCACCCGCGACACAGGGTTTTCCTAGTGTGGGGCTATGTTGAGTGTGTGCGTTATAATTTTCATAGTTTTGTTGGTTCTCCATACAAACTTCCATCCCCTATTAAGGCGGCGACCCCTTTAAGATTTGTTTTTGCGACAAAAAGTATCCTATGTTCTTCTCCTACGTGGCGTGAAAATGTAATAGACAGACAGATTTACTTTCGCATTTAAATTATTAGTTTGGATGACCTTGACTGGTCTTGAGATAAGTAAACTTCCGCAAAATACCTTTTACTGATTGAAGCACATTTCCGCTATTGGAAAACTTTATTCCATGTTGACTTGGTATGACTTGGTACTTCGCCAAAATATAATAACATTTATTGGATACAATTTTATCGTGTATCAAATGATAATCTAATTCTGCCCTAACATCGATACACAAATTTGCGCGCCTGTGACACCCCTCGCACGGTACAAGAGGCACTTTGATGTGCCGCCGCGCCGTGCCAAATCATCCCCGCGCGCCTGTCCCGCGCCTTTGCCCTTGATGTTCAATGACCTCCATCTATGAATATTGCTTAAATCTATAAAAATTGCAAGAAAAGTGAAAACGAAATGTGTTGGAATAGAGAAAGAGCTTAACAAGGCTTTTATTGTTCTTTATCTATTTCTTAATTGATGACTGTAGTTTAGTTTTGTATTTTGAATCTTAACTCTTGTGTTGTTTCTTCGACAGACAACACGGACTTTAATCTCGAGTCAACCAACATCTAGACAAATATTTTTTATCGTTACAATTTTCCATCATGTTTTCTCATCAAAGTCTAAACGTCGCATCGAGCGGAAGCTTTGTTTCCGTACAGACACTAATTTAAGCTAATATTAGCTCATATTTACACGACACCGTTTGTGTTAACGTAAACACTACAGCTCCTCACACGTATCTTGATTATTATCTCATTCACGTCGTAATGCAGGACATACATGCATATTCTCTATCGAAAAGATGAACCACCGT
This sequence comes from Hyposmocoma kahamanoa, assembly GCF_003589595.1. Taxonomy (NCBI): domain Eukaryota; kingdom Metazoa; phylum Arthropoda; class Insecta; order Lepidoptera; family Cosmopterigidae; genus Hyposmocoma; species Hyposmocoma kahamanoa. Next base: position 2,056,837 of record NW_020653757.1, read on the forward strand.
TTCGCCTAAAGAGCTAGATGGGCTAAAATTGAAATTGCTCAAAATTTCTGGTGATCGTAATTGCTGTAAAGCTGTTTGTGCCGCTTCTGACAATATCCGTGGAAACCCATGGGATACTCTAAATTTATAACACTCAATAGTTCTTGTTCACCAGTAATACGATAACATAGATAATATGAATATTTTGTTCCGGTCCATTCACACAGACCTTTGGTATTTGTTTAGATTACTTGGCAAGAAATTTAGAGCACGTTTTGATGTAGAAGTTATATATGTGAATTTTTAATCTCGTCAGGAAATACTTTATTGCAACACCGTGGGATTATAGTCGTACATTCGTCAGTAGGGGTACGCTCACGCTCTGTACTATTAGTATGAGTTCCTGTTTTAAAAATGACCTTTATGAACAAACTGTTGTCAAATAAACCGAGCAACTGCTGTTATAAAGATTTTACGTCCACAACAGCTGCGACTGCTTATTTCGTTCACTAATTAAGTTTCTCTGTCTAAATATTTCATTGACGCTGGTTCAAAACGTGACCACAACAAATATACAATAATTACTGTATTTCGTTACAATTCGTTCCAAAGTGATATGTAGTGGAACTGTTGAAAAACAATATGGTGGAGTCAGAATGTAGTAAATTGAAGTGCGGAGAAGTGAGGTGCGGCGGTGATAAGTGATGAGCGGCAGCGAAGAGACGGGCGTTCGGCGTCGGCGCAGCATCAAACGCCTGCTGCGCAGCCTCACCGCGGACAAGTTGCAGCCAGGTACCATATTGGGACAAATGATGTGTCTAAAAACACAATTTTACGGTTTAAGAAAAGTGTATGACTTTTTCCCTTTGTTGTTTGGCCGTCTGCAACAAACAGATCAGTGTTAAGTCCATTTGTGGCGTAAAGAAACCGAGCTCTTGCGGCTGTAGGTGGAGTGTATTTATGGCACTTTAGTATTTTTTTTGCCAGTACTATTATTGCTAAAATGGCATCAAAATACTCACGCGTTCCTTTCTTCATTACGACGGCAGCTGTATGAGCGTGAGCCTTCTTGGCGTAGTAAGGAGGACACAAGATGCCACAGTCTTGTTCGTCGTAAAGTTTCGTTAGAAAATAGATCAGCAACACAGAAAAGATGTAGCATAGAAGATAGGAATGAGGAATTAGATTATTTTACGTAAAAGTAGGTTTTCGGTCGACGCGACGCAGCCGGTTTCGTTCCAGTCAGTAGGTACTCGGGGCATTCTATATCATTGTAGATTGAGGAACACAGGCAGAATACCGAACACCATTTGACTAGGAAAGCTTAATTGCTCCTTCCATGACCGCGCCTTGGGAACGGGCTGACAGTTGTCACTCGGTTCTGAGTTTTATTAAGCAGAGACGCCGTTACCATAAACATAAATTGTATCAATGCGTTCAATTCTCTTATTGCCTTAAAACTGTACCACGCACCCTACCTTTTTCGCATACCCTGCAAATAGAAAAATCAAGCTGTATTCGACAACATGTTTACATTCGCCAAGATGAGTAGAACTGATGGATACAAGAGCCAGAACCCACGACAGACGATGGAGATTTCGCACGGGGAAATAGAAAAAGCATCTTCATAAAAATAATAACTGCACCGTTGTCAGATACAAAGAGTTACTTTTTGCCATTTGGCTACAGAAACTCCGAATACATGTATAATATTTAGCTCATTGGTCATTGAAGCGATTACAGAAACGTGAGACGTCACGATGACAGAGATGGATGAGGCTCGTGCAAGACCATGGTGGATGGCGCAAACTACGGGAGGCCAAAGCCCAGCAATGGGCGAAGTCGGGCTGCGGGTGATGATGATTGTGCGTTTAGCTCTTTAATGTTTCGTTCAGGTCGTTTCCATATGTCTGCACTTTAATCGGTCTACTGGTTTTTCCGCGCCATCATTTCCCGCCACATTTACACCGGCCCTCCAACCCGGTGGCTGCCAGCTCACTTTCTTTGATCAATTTGCGGTGCCTCCATTCATTTCCACTTCCTTAAACTATTAAATGTAATTGAATTATGATCCTGAATCTGAGGAATGTGGAATCCCAATTTGTGTGTAAAAAAATGTAGATTACACGTTGCCAGTAGTACCTATACACAACACTTATTTAGCAAAAACGGTTGAAATAACTATACGTCTCTTTTGATGTTGTTTAGTTAACATGTAATGCGGAGATAAAAGAGGCTGGACCTGTTAAGTCTCAAACTAGTATCTTGATTTTGATCTTTTTAGAAGTATGCTAGTGCTCTCGCAGTGTTCCTATTTATAAACACCATACAAAGTGATGATGATAAAAAGAATAACAAAATAATGTATACACCTACTATTTGGAAGGTTATGAAGCGAAACGTACGTAGCTAATTTCGCTTGCAAACAAGTTTTAGTCTACAATTTCTCAAATCGTTCGACAAAGGCGTCGCAAGTTGTTTTATCGATTTGTAGAACACGCCGAATGTCACTGAAAAGAATACATTTTGATGTATAGAGTAGGCGAGCTCCCGTACTATGCGGTAACATTTTTTTAATCTCTGACACTAGCTAATTAATATAGCTTTCATACGTTGATATTTTATTCAGTGCGTCACCCACTCACCGTCGTCGGGGCTTCCAATCAGCGATTTTAATTAAGCCCATTGTGGTTTATGCTATGCTCTATTTGCCTATTGTCCGACTGCGACACTACAAAAACTCATTTTATATTCGCTTTGTAAGATGGGTATAATGTTAGATGCAGGTTGTGTGTTGTTGTGGTGTTCTTGAATAGTATATATTTTTAATTGTATTATTGTGTCGTATTTGTATTATTGTATTTTGCTGAAGTTTATTAATTTTTTGTGTTTTATTTTTTATCACGGGTTATCATGTCAGAATACCAGCTTCGACCTTTGTGAAATGATTGAGATTCAGATATACTGCTCCAACGTACTCATTCACCAATGAGGTTTTTCACCTGTTTAGGATTCTGCAATAAATCGTCGGATCGATCGCTTGTGGCTATTCCAAACTTCTTATTTAATGCTCGGGTGAAAATTGTTGTACCACATAATGTGGCAGTCGCACTACGTAGGCGTTGCAGGGGAATGCCGTGACGTCATCACATAAATTTTGGAAACTTACCAAATGGGAGACGTTATACAATAGATAATATTATATCACACATCACTATGTTATTATGTTATCTCATTCGATTGCTCATGTTGTGGTTACTGCAAAGCTTCTTTTGCTCAAGAAGTCTATTCGTATTTGGAATCCCAGTTTTGGGACATGTAATGATAATTACACTTACGTGTAATTTTTATATTTAGTGTTCAAATTATTACAGTACTCGTAAACGGTACCTTAAAGAAGAAAAAAACGCCGAACACTGTTTGCGAGAGTACAACTTTCATGCGATCATTTTTTTCTCTGTCGTATCATTGATATTTCTAAATTTCTTTCTTACCATGTTCTTGCCGTATTTCTTTGACATAAAAGTTTATATGATATAATTCTTGAACGTAAAGATAATTAGGATTTGTCGAACGGAGTTCGGAGCTGCCGCGAGTTGCAGTAGTAGCCGATAAAATCCCACATTGTGTTAGTAGGGCACGTACATTTTTCTATTTTTGATGTTTTCTCTCATCGACGATTGAGCAGTAGGGCGAACGGCACAATGCGCACCCATTATTGTTCAGGCGTGTCTCTCTCCCTCTCTCTCTCCATATGCGTGATGGAGGAACGAAATGATAGACGTTGAAAACGCCTGACAAACAATAATTTTATTTACAAATTGTCGCATAATGTACACGTAATCTAATTGAAGTCGCGCGTACGTCACTGCAGGCTGCAATTCTCTAACAAGCCTGGTCCTAGAATTATACGTACGTCTAGTATCGCAATTTTGTTGATGAAAGATTATTGTATGTCCAGGTCGCTTGTTGTACCAAATTTTTTATCTTATGGTTGTTGTATGTAAAGAGATTTGATTAGCGTATATAGCTGCACACGCAGCAAAGAGTATTGTATACTCCTGTATGTATGAGCGGGCTCCAATCATCTGTTATAAGACCAACGTTTCTTATGCTTAGGTGGGCCTTGAATGAGTGGTACATATTTCCGAGGTAAAAGTTTTCATCCCGCCTTCTGTGTTTTAAATGTCCCATCAACTAGCGAGCTAGCTCTATAAGTAGCTCAGGTTAATATGACATCCATTCCAGCATTGTGTGGAATTGATTGACAATATTGGAGCGTAGTCGAGCTTCAACTGCCGCCTTATACGCAGTATCGGCGCTTACAGTCGTCGTCAATTTTATAATTTGGTATATTTTGTAATATGATTGCACAAATCCATCTATGAATTTATATATTTCACATTTTTTAACCCAACTGTCAAAGTTTGTCATGGTGTTAGTGTAACGTATCCTTTTCCATTGAGCTTTCTTTATACAAACACTTCACTATACGACAAGTGCAACGGTAAATAAATTTGTCAAAAGTAGATTACACTTTGTGGTTTACGAGATACAGTGATAGTGCTGATTGTTCCAACCGACAATGAAACGACGTATGATCAGAAACAGGTTTTTAAACAGCTCTCACTACCTTTGCCCAGGTATAGTTTGTTATTTATTCATTAAAGATCATCATCTACCATGTCCTTGAATAGGAACTAGCCCAAAATTGGAGTGTTTATGGGTTGAAACTATCGAGTATATAACCAGAAATAGAGACGAAATAAGGGCCATACATTCCTGGTAACTCATCAGTGATACATCACTTGTAAACATCAACTCTCGTATTGCACTGAAATTTAGACAGCGCAAACAACTGACCTGTGTGCACGTCTCCGTTTATTCCAAAACTATTCTGTATTTATTGTAATAAAGATAATATCTCTAACAATGGCGTGCTGTTTGATTTGGTGGTGTGGAGAAAAACAGCAAAATATCTAATTACAAAACAAACGGAATCAAATATCATCGGTAATTAACAATTGAATATGTAATTTTGCAATTTTCGTCCATTGTAGCAAACCTCAAGTTAACTGGTCGATTTGAAATAAAACAATTGACAACACCCGTCAATTGTTTCGAATCCGGGCTGTGGCCAGCCCAGAATCGGAGCGCAGTTGTCACAGTAATGATATGGCAGAATAGTTTTCAAACAAATTAATTGACATTTCGTCTCTACTTCTGGTTACATACTCGATGGTCGAAACTATCGACTTTTTTCAATTTAGCTTGCCGCCATGTAGGGTCAGTTGTTGTTGAAACCTAATATTATGAGTGAGAGAATGTTAGCCTCTTGATGATACATATTTACATATAATTCATATAATAATTGTTAAAATTTTTGTTACAGGTATGTGTCACCCACCATTCCTTCACAATAGACTCTACTACTACTAAATGCTGCAGTGTTTTGTACGGTGAGTACCTTTTATATTTCTATCGTCGACGCTGGTGTTTAAGAAAAAAGTGTTGGGGGTCTTTTCTCTATCAGCAATTCACACAGTAAGTATCACAATATCGGATTACTTCTTAAATTCAAGTGATATACTGAACGGTTTTAGACATCTTCCGCATTCGGTGTCTGGATATTATTAAGTAAAGCTCCATCTGCCATCGAATAGCTGTACTACTTCGTACTGAATTGGTTTAGTTGGAACTTGGGTTGTTTTATTATCGGTACTCGGCGTTAGATGGAGGTACGTGTTTTTGTTTTTATCTTATATTTTTTTGTAGTTTATATCATACGCGTAATACCTAAAATCTTGAGCTGCAAATAAAATTACAGCATTATGCGTTTTGACACTAGTCAAAAACGTTGTTGGCGATGTCATTTGTTAAAAATGATACGGTAATTGCGCATACATGTTTATTAACAGTTTGGCTGTAAAACTTCGGATTAATTGTTAATGTTGCGAGGTAAGTGGAGGGATTGCGCACACTTATCAATAGTCGTTTTGTGACGCTTCGTGGTGTAGCAAATCGCGAATACTATACGGTTTTCGAAGGCGTTAAATAACATAATAATTACGCATGTTTTTATCGTTATTCATTTATCTACGTTGGCAGTATTGAAGACTCAAACCCAGCTTTGTGGGTTTTAAAGAGGATAGCTGTGTAAATTTTCTGAAATCAGCGTGCAATACAGTCAGCAGCTAAAACTTTTCATCATTATCCACAGATTCACCCACTGCTTAAAATAGGCCTTCCGTAGCCTCCCGTAGGTCACGTTTGCCTCATCCATCATAAGCCTTTCAAGTGCAGCTTAAACTTTTTAAACTGATACACCAATACCACAAACCTACTATAATTTATTTAAAATTCACTTCTATTAAACAAAGTCAAGTCAAAGTCAAAGATTATTTATTCCATAGATAAAATAAATTTACACTTGAAAACGTCACATTTAAACTACTGCCCGTTCACTACGCTGACCTCCCTGAGAAGAACGAGCAAGAAACTCTAGGGATTGCTCGTTTCAAATAAACTGGAATACACTTTGAATTAAATTTGTGTGGATTCTGGAGCCGTGTCGTCTTTCCATACATATTTATCTAACACGTAGTCTTCAATTTTATAGTATGATTTTTCGATCAAAATATTTTTAATGTAGTTTTTAAACTTAGGAAATGATAAACTTAATATATGCTCCGGAATCTTATTGTAAAAACGTATACAGTTCCCCATAAAAGAGTTGTTTATCTTGATTAAACGAAATCGTGGTACCATGAGTTTGGACTTAGATCTAAGGTTAATATTATGGATATCTTCTTTCTTATTGAAATTATGAATATTTTTACGGGCATATAAAATATTTGAGTAAATGTACTGTGATGCCACAGTCATGATACCAGTCTCCTTAAACTTTTCTCTGAGAGACACCCGAGAGCCTAGACGGTACACAGAACGAATCGCTCGTTTTTGCAATACAAATATGGTTTGAATATCTGCCGCTTTACCCCACATGAGAATCCCGTAGGACATTATACTATGGAAGTAACTAAAGTAAACTAGTCTAGCTGTACTAACATCGGTAAGCTCACGTGTTCTGCGGACTGCGTATGCAGCGGAGCTTAATCTTCTGGCCAGGGAAGATATATGTGGAAACCATTGAAGTTTACTATCTAAGGTCACTCCCAAGAAGATTGCTTTATTAACAAGGTCTAATTTTTCTCCGTTTATTTCTATGCTTGGACTACAATACGAGTAAGTAAATATACTGTTCTTAGAGTGTAAAACTTTATTAATGGTGAGATCGTTTTTGTTTTACTCCATACGGTAAATATAGAAAACACAGAGCATTAAGGCTAAACGCCTCAACACATTTGTGATGGACGGAAAACAGCATTCAATTATTTATGTCGAATCGGAGGTGATTCAAATGTTAAACTATTTAAAAGCCAAAATACACGGTCTTATATTGGCAAACAATTCTGTTCCATACGATTCTTTGTGAATGATTGAGTCAAAACATTGTTAGATCTATTTTGAAGTCAACTTCATCAACATCAACTTGCAACACTAAAATATATATATGTTTAAAAAAGAACTGGTGTTATAATAGATTTTTAAACATAGTTCAGAATTTAAGGGTTATAATTTGTAAAGAAACAGCTCCCAGTACGGTATCACGTTATTAAATCAGAAGTCCTGTTTTGAATTCGCTTGTAGAGAAAAAATTTTGTTAGTCCGCAATTTGTCTGGGCTGTTTGACGTTGATCTTATTCGATTTAATTCGGATGTTTCTTTCAAATTTTATGAATTTTTTTTGTTTATTATTGTACCTATCAAGTGACGGGACGAGCAGGTCGTGAGCTAGACGCCTTTCCATGACAGTTGCAGTGCCACTTCAGAGCTTCAAATCGCAAAGATCTGTACTTTCAAAATATATATAATATTTCGAAATAATTTAAGTGGCTGTAATTTCGCCAGCACCCTTACCCTTCAAAACCGGAAAGCGGTAATGCTCACATTACTGCTTGGCGGCAGAAATAGGTAAGGTGGCAGTAGTTTCCTAGACGAGCTCTTTTACAAGGATCTCTACAGCTACTTTATAAATTGAATTATAAAGTAGCAGTACCTAGAGCTTCAAGAACAATTGAATTATTGTTCTGGAAGGCTTTTTGATGGACGGTGTTATTGGGTTTCGTCAATTCTCGTTGCTGATGGCTGACGGTCGTTACGAGAGGTCCGTACTTCGAATCGAATTTAAAAATAATACCAGAGTTACAATTTTATTTTTGATACCTATTATTACAATAGTGGTGGTAGTCCACTTGGAGAATGGTAGTTGGTCAATTGAAAATGACGTTGAAAATTCCTATTTAACGTATATTTGTGAAAGTTTAATAAATACCTCTCGGTAACGGTGAAGAAAAATCATCGTGATTCGTTCACAACCCTTTGAAAACGTGTGAAATCCAATTCACATTGGACCACGACTTGGAGTATATTATTATTAATAAAAAGAAAGAAAGAAGAAAGATTCATTAAATCCACCTGGACTCGCACCAGTGTCTGTTGCCTCAACATGGCTACTACTACTACTCTTATCTACTGAGCTACGGATCACAGTCTGCACGAATATCTTTGTGTTTGTTGCGGATCGTTGTATTGGGTTTAAAGGGCTTTTTTGCCGTAGCGCCGCCGGTGAGAACTTATGAAAGTTTCACTCACTTCACTCAGCCAGGCACTTTTACAGCTGCCACAAAACTAACAGAGGTGTCACTATATTAATTGCAATATTTACTTTTATTGCATATCAGTTGTTTAGTGAAGTATTTTCACAGAAAATAAATGAATATTATGGTAGCTACAAACATCATGTCATTCAATAAAATTAATTCTTGGAGTATGTGTAATGATAATTACATATCGATACTACGGTAAGAAACGGCGTAAAAGACAATTTTTATCAATAATAAGTTATTGAAGTAGTTTGGATAAATTTTCGTCCTCTTTCGATGTGTTTTGTTATTCGTTTGAAAAGTTATTTTTTTCATGTATTATAATACATAATAAATGTTTGTTTAAAATTGCAAACTTTCTTTCCCAAAATATTGAATTACGATCTGTTTGATGTTATATGTATAACTTGCAAAGTGAATTAATTTATTTCTTTCTCTGGTTATTGTTAGCTTTCTTGCATTTTGGTAGACTGATAGGACTCCATATATAATTGTCAAACTTTTGTATGATTATGTACTGTATTTGTGTCTGAAATAAATGAATTTGTAACAACCACAACTTTAACACGCCATTAATTCCGTCGCGGCACCGTTAGATGGCATTAGTTGTACTCTGAAGCGCGCTATCGTTTTTAACCGGCTTTAAAAAAGGAGGAGGTTTTCAATTCGAATGTATGTTCTTTTTTTTTGTATGTAGGTTACGCGTCAACTCCGGTATTTGTGAACCGATTTTCACGATTCTTTTTTTGTTGGAAAGAGGGTACCTCCATAGTGGTCCCATTTCATTTTGAAGAAAATCATCCACCTCTTAGGGTGGCTGGTCACGCATGAACATTCATTTTTATAAATAGCGCCTAAATTTTACTTAAGGAGCAATTATTTTAATGGTTGATTTTGCTATTTCTCCAATTCAAGGCGTTTTTCTCTCAATATACTTTGAGTAGTGAGAACCGATTTTTATTATCTCCTGTGTCAAATCCTGTATAGTGGCGAACTAGGGGATATTTCAATAAAACTTGGCAAGTAGATGTAATTCCACGTACTTTTGAGGTCGGTTTTTTTAGTACTCTGTACTGAGATTATGTTAACTCCAATAGTATAAGTCATCTCATATGTTTTATATTGTTGATTGTTACCAAAATCAAAGTCAAAGATTATTTATTCCATAGGTGAAATAAATTTACACTTGAAAACGTCACATTTAAGCTACTGCTCGTTCACTACGCTGACCTCCCTGAGAAGAACGAGCGAGAAACTCTAGGGATTGCTCTTTTCAAATATACTTAAATGCTATGGAATACACTTTGAATCAAATTTGTGTGGATTCTGGAGCCGTGTCGTCTTTGCATACATCTTTATCCAACACGTAGTCTTCAATTTTGTAATATAATTTTTCGATTAAAAAATATTTTTTAGTTTTTAACCTTAGGAAATGATAAACTAATATATACTCCGGAATCTTACAGTACAGTTATACAGTTCCCCATAAAAGAGTTGTTTACCTTGGTTAAACGAAATTGTGGTACCATGAGTTTGAACTTAGCTCCAAGGTTAATATTATTGATATTTTCTTTCTTCTTGAAATTATGTATATTTTTAAGGGCTTATAAAATATTTGAGTAAATGTACTGTGATGCCATAGTCATGACACCAGTCTCCTTAAACTTTTCTCTGAGAGAAACCCGAGAGCCTAGACGGTATACAGAACGAATCGCTCGTTTTTGCAATACAAATCTGGTTTGAATGCTCTTAAATGCTCTCTACCATTATAGCAATTGTATGGCATTCAAGTTATTGAGACGTTTCGATCCTTACTCTGCTATCCTACTTAAGCTTCTGCACTTAACTTGCGCTTTCAAGCACGTGTGACGCACTGTATAGGTCCCTAGCCGCATAACTTTTTGTTTTGTCTTGTATCTAATATACGCCTTGCGCACTTTCCGTCTGCGTCTCAATTTTCTACGCACCCCCTCCGCTCAGCTGAGCTACAAATTTTGAATTTGAATGACAAAATCAGAAAAACTCCAGCACTGCAGTACCTACGTACAAGTGATGACCCGTGCTTGTAACGCGTTATTCTATTACAAATTCACTTCCTCAGAAACGAACGTCAATAACGTTCTTTAGTTTGTGGTTTTATTTTCGCCACAGTTTGTTCAACCTAGTGGTGGTTAGCTTTTTGTTTCCATAAACTTGTTTGTTTTCGGAAATAAACTTTTTCAAAGTGCACTAAACCTGCTTTTCTCAAGTGGTTTTCCGTGTTAACAATGTGCTTGTTCTGGTTCAGTTTTTAGTTAGTTTTTATAACGGAAGTTATTAACGTGTCTATTCTTATTAGACTTTTGTAGATCTATGTATGTTTTAGTCACAAGGCAATATCTGATCTCGCTTCTTTCCAGCCTGCTGCTTTTGCAAGTGGAACAACGTTGTTAACTTTACAAGGTTTGCTATAAACGATGTCATAATGTGGGTTCGTTTGCATCGTGACTCGTTTACAATACCCCTGAGTATTAATTAGTTAAAGTCGTCTCTCGGTGGTTTACCAATGTGGCCATTACGCGAACATACTGTTGTGTTCTTGGTAAGGCCAATTATAAATAATATTAATAAAGGAAATAATTTAATTTACTTATTATAAAATGTGACACACAACCACACCAGTTACACTGTCTCCAAGTATACAATTTTTTTCCAAGACTGAGTAAAATGACTTCATGAATGAATGATTCTACCGATAATCGACTGAATATTGGTACGCTTACGCAATAAATGGCCAAACCTGTTTGATTTGTATTTTGATTAAGATTCATAAAAGTAAAACACTGTGTATAAAAATAAACGTCATCTTGGAAGAATAAGATCGTGCCTCTGTACTTCACGAATTGATTTCGATACCCCAATGGTATGGCCAACTGTCAAAATAACATAACATTCACAACTCAGGAGTTTCAGCAAAATCGTATCTTTTTTATAATCTATCGATAAAACTCTCCACAACAAGTACATACTTATTTAAATTTTTTCGAAAAATGGCATCCCTGCTAATGTAATTTAGTAACGTTCTGGGAAAAAGGAATTGTGAAGAAATTTTTATTTAAAAAAAAATCGTAAATCTGTGCTAATAGTAATGGGATTATGCCTTTGCCGTACTACAATAACGAAAATAACTTGGCATACCGATAACGCAAAGTCAATTTAGAAAAGTTTATTTTCTAAATTTACCTGTCGGAAATCCAAGTCGGGACCTGCTCATCAAGCATCCATAGTACCAACCGCTAGGCCGCCGAGGTAGCCGGTTACGTGCAAGGTTTAGATCGTCTCCTTAGCATGAGAGGTCTCAAATATGTCAATTTTAAAACATCGACAATTTTTAAAGTTTAGTACAAATCTTTCTGAACAGACTGGAAACCGATATAGATCCACTGCCGGCACAGGCCTCCTCTCACAACGATAGAGCTTAAGCTTTTTTCAATTATTATATTTATTTTGTATTTTTTTATTATTCAGACCAAATATAAGTCAGACATTTTTTTTGGTTTTGTCCAATGGACAAAACAAAAAGAAAATGGATTAGGAAAATGGAGTAGACTTACTGACTTAACTTATTATTAGGTTAGTGATTATAATAATAAGTTATTTAACAAAATAGCAAAAAATTTCAGATAAGTCACTATCCGATAGGCAAAAAGATGAGACAGTAAAAAATGGTTTGACTGGTGCGAATGTTCTTGCAGTGTCATCAACAGAGAAAGAAATGGTTAGAGTAGCTAAACTACTTATAACATATAGAGTGGATGTCTTCCTCCCTGAAATCCCAAGATTTATCGTATTGTATTTAGTTAATACGTAGAAATATTACTATTTATTTGTCTTTTCTTTTTAATCTCTTCGGGGTTTGAGAGGGAAGTATTATCCACTCTGTGTGTATTAATTCTTTGAAGTTTATGTGAATACACTCGGTGTATTCAAGATCTCTGGCTCATTTGAGTTAATATCCTCATTTCAAGTACAGAAAAGTTCCGCGGTGTGTATTAAATGTAATATTTGAAAATAAACGATCCAACATCGAAACGTTTATTTACTATTGATATAAATTCAATGAGCATAAAGAGGAACCTTGTCGAGGTGAAATTTATCGACCGGGAACGATCTCGGTGAAATTCGAAGGAGAGCCGTTGACTCCGCACTTCGACTTGTTTGTTACACGTTAGTTAGTTGAAGCTGATTATGAACAAACATTCGCTGACAGGAATTCAGGTCTGCTATGTTAAAGACTAATTTTATACTAAGAGGTCTCGGTGCCAAATGTTTTGATCCACAGGTATGTGAATCGACCATACGGTGACGTAAATCGTGTTATAGACGGGAAACGGAAACAAGTCTTACGCATTACGCAAGTTCGCACTATGGCATTAATTAGTGGTATGGGTATTTAACTAAGTTGTGATCGCTCTGTGGTAACGATATTTGCCTTGTACGTACAGAGAAACCGGTTCCAATCGAAGTCCGATACTCGCTCAACTTCTATACAGAAAATTATTGCTGCTCTGAGTTTGGAAAACAAGAGAGCCTACAATATATTTAAAGACGTGAAAACATGCTGGGTCGCTATTTAAGAAAACCTATAATAACCTGCTCATGAAAAGATAATGTATGGAGTGCGTTTATGTTGCATTATTGCTCAGTCTTCATTTGGCTCAATTTTTTTATTGTTCTGTTTAAATCACACGTCCGATATTTCAACCAACACTAAATAATTATATGGATAGGGCGATGCTCCGATCGTTTTGCTAAAAAAAAGTTCGAAGTAACTTGTAGCTTGTATGGTGCCATTCGAGACCCCCCACACTAGCGTCTTTCGAGCATCAGCGTCTTGCCAACACACGCACAGTGTCGTCTCGACGTCCGCGTGGCGGCGAGGCGACGCACCGCCAGCACTGAGCGACTGCTGCTGTGTTGATTAGTGCCGGACGTCGGGTATATGCCGCGCTGGCGTTGCGTCGCGGTCACGCTCACGCGGACGTAGTGTTGACGTAGTGCGTCCGTTGGCAAGACGCTGATACTCGAAAGACGCTAGTTTGGTGTCTCTTACTGCTGTGCTGTAATACTTAATAAATAAAGTAAAACAATCACTACCGTGTCTTTCTTATGTATTTGTAACAGTTTATTACCTGTAATTGTACACTGTTTTCACATTTGGTCGTCAATTTCTGTATATTTTCAGAGTAACCTTAATCAACATTGTGGCCTTTGCTTACATCAATGGGAAAAGGGCATACTTATAGTGTTTATATATGTTTTTGATAGTAAGAACTACAGACTTTTAAATTTCGACTCTTGTGCCATATAGCAGTATAGCGCATAGGCATTACTATACTGCTATATTTGCGTAACCCTACATAAAACTGTCACTATACCTGGCGCAATCGCCGTGTTTCAATATCGTTGCATAATTTACTGCTTTCGTTGCCTACGTGATATATTTGTGTCACCCGGGTGATGTTATCTACTAGTGCAGTCGTATTTAGTATTCCAGACGTTTTAAGAAATGTATTGTATCGTTCATAGCATCTGTTATTAGGTGTATGGTGCGCCTTATAGCATAGACATACAACAAAGACTAGACATCGTGTAAAGTAAGACAAAAGTGAAACATGAATAAAAACAAAAGGTCGCTACTTTCCCGCGATGTACGCGTTGCATTGTAAAGTGAGTGCAACGACTGTGACGTCACTACACCTGTTCATATTGGTATTGTTGCAGTATACATATTTCATACCTAATTAATTAAAATTATGTAATTATATAATCGATATCAAATAAAAATAAAGAAATAAGCATTTAATCGACTATTTACAAACATACAGTAATATTTCAATCATAACAAGGAGTTTAAGTTAACACGGTGAATGAAAAACATAAGAAAAAAATCAAATAAAACTAAATGCACAATAATAGCCGATAAGGCTATAGCCAGCTCAGCTTTATGCTGAGCAGAGCCTCAGCACTGGTTTTCAGCTGGAGCCTTAGAAGGGGTAGATAGATGGTTTTAAATATATTTAGATATAAAAAAAAATACAAAACGACTGAACCTAAACAAGAATAAAATTATAATTGTACTAAAATGTCCAGTGTGCTCTTGAATAAAACAATACAACTCAATAAAAAAATATCCGTAATGATGTTTCCAGTAGCAGTAGAGCTCCTTGTGAAAGAGTTCATTCTGGGAAGTACCGCCACCTTACCTATTTCTGCCGCCAAGAGAGTGCTGGTGAAGTTACAGGCACATGGGACTTCGTAACTTATATCTCAGGGTAATGGGCGCAGTGGCAGTGCTCATAAGATCTTTGCGATTCCAAGCGCTGAATGGCACGGTAATATGGACAGGCGTGTCGCTTACCACCAGGTGCACGATTTGTTACTTCCGTCACTTGGTATTAAAAAAAAAAAGAAGTATTAATAACGACGGCCTCCGTGATCGAGTGGTTTACATGGCGTTGTCATCTCCGTGATCCCGGGTTCGATCCAAAACCGAGTCAATTGTAGAAAACTAACTTTTCTATGTTGTTTCGGGTCGGGGTGTTTGTGGTGTCGTCGTTTTTTCCGCATTTCCGTAATACAAGTTTCACAAATCACTCAGCCAATCATGCCACTTAATCGGGTCGGAGCCTCGTACAATTCTTATTTAATAAGGAGATTAATCTCGAAATTAGGAGGACGCCTGAATAATTTTAAATGTATGCGATAACATCCTCTATGTCAAAACAACTCTGTGAATATGTTCGCTAATGCGTTCAGCTAACAAATTCACAGAGTTGTTTTTGACGTAGAAGATACGTTATCGCATACATTTAAAATTATTCAGACCTAGTCCTAGTTTGGAGATTTGTCTTCCCATTAAATAAGAATTGAACAGGGGTCCGACCCGATTAAGTGGTATGCAATGTTAAACGGTTGGTAACTGTATAGTCCAATAAAACAATAATATCCTTACACTAAAGTAAGGAAAAATAATTCACTTTCTTATCTCTGACTATTGGGGCAAACCATTTTTTTTAATAATGCACACACTCAACATAGCCCTACATAGGGAAACCCTGTGTCGCGGGTGCCATGGACACATACATAGACAACCACAAATTACACCAAACTCACGAGAGAAATAAATGTAGGCCATACAAATATTTCTCCCGGCTCGGGTCGATTCCCGACTTGGGACCTCTGCGTGGCAGCCCGGCATGGTAACCGTTCGGCCACGGAGGCAGTTTTTGATTATATAATTTGCGAGTGAAATATGACAATGTGTGAGGGCAAGTCAAGGGAACAATCCTTGCCGCTATAGCAAATATTATTTATAATGCATTTGCGCTGTGGTGCCGGCGCCTCACAATCCTCAAAATTTTCTCGTTTATTGTGTTCGGCACCCAACAAGACAGGCGCTTGCAATCACTGCGCGGAAGCAGGTGTGTTTAAATTTAGCACCATCCTCGGCAGATGGCGATGACATCTGCCCTGTTCCAGACTATCGCCGCGCGATGCATATTTTGTTAAAATATGAATATTTTTATATTTTAAAAGTTTAGTCATAACAGATGTCTGTCACGTTCTAAAATCTGTCTTTGTCAGGTGAAGTGGACCAGAATTGTTACAACGGATTGGTAAAATCCTTTTTGAAATTGGTGATACCGGCGCAATGATCTGGTCTAATTCTCTGTGAGCACTTGACCACAATCTTATCTGGTGGTAATCGTTGAGGATGGAACGTGCTTACCCAGAAGGTGTAATGCCTTTTGTAATATAGTGAGTGTATATTACTAGTGATGATCACAACCACAATCTCTTCACAGAAAAAAAGGTTAAAAATATTAGATAACCCTTTGTTTAACTAACTTTACTCATAAAGTTTTACGCCAAGTATCACTCTTGTGACTGCATAATAATTTCCCAGGCAATTTTTTAAATATTACGTTTAACAATTTATAGCTTTGTTTACACATCTATGTATTTGCCATAGCGTTACATAAAGCGCGTCTGTTTACATACAGGTCGCTATTTTTGGCTGCGATCGAGGCGTATTTTTAATTGTTCACCGTTTGACTGCCGGGCACGAGATACGCCAATATTTATGATTAGGTAATCAATAATTGTTCTTTAACTTTTTTATTGTATGTATTGGAATACATGTACAATGCACCATATAGCGATGTGGTCGCTATATGGTGCATTGTACAGTACAGCTGTCAAGTGTACAAAAAGGTAAATTGGTGAAAAATATTTTGGTGTTAATGTCAATTAATTTGATTTTTGCAATGGTGGTTTCTTTTGGAATGTGTCTCCATTTTTCAATCTTAAAGAAAATAAATAAATAAATATTAGACAATATCACATACTTTGTTCCGATCCTAAATTCAGTCACTAAAGCACTTATATTATGGAAATCGGAAACAACCACGAACACCCACACCCGAGATACCATAGAAAAGTTAGTTTTTCAACATTGACCCGGCCGGGGATCGAACATGGGACCTCAGAGATGGCGACACCATGAAAACCGGTGTGCAAGCCACTCGACCACAGAGGTCGTCAAATACTTTTCTTAAATTGGCTTAGTTGCTCCTCTTATCTTCCTCGAATCGGTTTCTCTATGCCAACGTTTTTCGGTCTTGTGTGTCCAGATCATCGCTCCGTCTTTTGTACATACCGGCTGTTTTTCCATCTATACTTTCAGAAATATGGTTTTCCGCTTGTGATCTTCAATGCAAGGCCTGCGCAATTCTATAGTTGTTAGTTACATCAACAATATTGATAAATGATCTTTTCTTTAATAAAAAAAAAAACGCAATCTCTATTGTGAACTGCTGTACTACAATACATATTGAGAACTCTATCGGTCAGGTTTTCAATCAAGTAAGAATTGTGTCTACAATTCTAGGTAAGCTTAAGCAAAAGCATGATGTCATGATGTCCATGACAAGTTGTTTACTTAAGCGACGCGAGTTATTTCGGGCTGTTCTGTCATGCGTCCGCGCACATTGAAAACTATCGTTGATTAAGTGCAAAATGTTGCCTGATTTTGTTGATTGCCCGTGAAATTAGGTTTTCATTAGCCAGATGACATTTAAGAGTTCTAAAATCGGCCATTATTGTTTGACATCTACGCAGTTCTTTAATGATAACACACTACCGTGGTTAAGTAATTGCTAGTTGCAAAAAAAAAATATATAATAAAGTACAATACAATAACGGGATTTCAGCTGGAGGTATTACTCACTCTATGTGTATACTTCCTACCTAAGTATAGGTAAATGTTTAATTTGTTTATTATAATGAAAATAGACACAATTTAAACTTACAGTCACAACCATAACCCTTACATGTTAATTACTAATACTACTTACAGATTTTATACGCTAGATTTGCTTACACTACAAATAGCCTTGTCTATTTCGAACTATACTTATTACTTAAAATGTTACTTAGATTTGACTTCAACATGAACTATAGTGAATATTTGCGCCAACATTTGAATTTAAATTGTTGAAAGAAGAAAATGACCTATTTTTCCGGATTTAAATCGCGAATATTTGCTTTTTCAAACAAACCAACGGCTTGGGCCCTTTAAAGGTCGCATGATCACGATGGACTAAGGGGGTAAAGTCATCAACCAGTTATGTCTAATAATAATAATAACAATAATAATGCAAACCACCCTTTTTTTCTCACTATGGTTACAAAAATTATTAATTAAACTAAACTAATTATTTTATATTAATTAGTACTGCAGTCTTATGCCTGTTTGAGATTTCTCATCAGAGGAAATAACTACATCATCAAATATATCAAATATTTCATCAGAGAAAACCATCTTCCCTGTTGAAATTATGATGTTTTTTAATTTCAATGGCCTCTCACAGCATCCTGGGTAGATAAATAAGAATTGTTGAAAGTAACTTGTCATTGATGTTTCTTTACTGTGAGTTAAAACATACGACTTGAGCTTTTGATGCAACGTTAAATTACGATTATGCCTTTGAATCAACATCTCATTACTGAAGTTTCTTCCTTCCTTTTCAAAGTCACAATGAGTAATGGGACAGCGAGGAGCAATTGACGCAAATGCCCTATCATGCTTCTTATTAGTAATTGGCTATGTGAACTTGCCTATTTGGCTGAGTATTTTAGTAAATACCTTTTGGGTGGTTTCAATCCCCCTTTTTTTGTCGGAGCCAACATGTAGGTGCTGACATGCCCCTAAATAAATAAAGCCAAAAAAAAATTATCGAACATTTTAAACCTTTTGCACACCGTAGCGTTATAAATTAGCATTAAAATAATAACTATAACTTTTTAACCGACTTCAAAAAAAGGAGGAGGTTCTCATTTCGACTGTATGTTTTTTTTGTATGTGTGTTTCGCGATAAATTTGTGACTGATTTCCTCTTGAATGATTTTCCTCTTGAGTGGTTGGTTTTTTGAGTACTCTATACTGGGATTATTACAAAAAAAGTTTGTTTATTCGCTTTCGGTGTGTTTGCTACCGCGGTCTTTTCTACGATAATTACGCATATGGAAATCCTTGTCAAAGCGAATCACATGATGTGTTGCCACAAGCTAGATGCTGTACACTGTTGAGGAGTTCCTCTCAACTGTCTGCCATTTCTATCAGATCAGCTGTAGGTCACCATAATGTACCAACTTTTATTTAAATCGGTTAACGAAAAGTGGGTGAAATTCAATAAATCGAATAAAACTTAAAGGAGTCGGAATGTTTTCTTTCCAAGAAAAAGAATTATCGAAATCGGTTCACAAATATCCGAGCCATTGCGTAACATCTGCGTTTTCATTGAAAAGTCAGATTAAAAAATTGTAGACTTCGTGTTAGATAGAGAACATGAGTCTAGATTCAACACAAATATGATTCAAAATGTATTCTACAGTATTGAAATTTATTTGAAAAGGGCAATCCCTTGAGTTTCTTTCTCGTTCTTCTCAGGGAGGTCAGCGTAGTGAACGAACATTAGCTTAAAAAATGACGTTTTCAAGCGTTGACTTAAAAATAAATGGACTGGACTGGACTGGTCTGGACTAAAAAATGTCCGAACTTACAGGGCGTTAAAATCGTATACAGAGCGTCAATCACGCTTTAGTCTTCGTTTGTTCGACTGACAGCGCGCTTGTCAATGGTGCCGTATTGTGTAGTAAAACGTTGTAAAAATTATTCAACTAAAGTGAAAAAAACAGGATGGTATATCATATTTTCAGTAAGTACTACATTGTGTTATCATAGTTATTTAAAAGTGTTATTTTATGCACTAGTATATATAGTATTTAATTTATATTTAAATTAATCGTAAATATAATTTACAAAAGCAATGAAAATAATCAAATAGCTAACTGTCTCTCTCCGACTCATTGCTTGCGTAAAAGACTGAACGAGACCCATCACGTCAATTTCAATTGTTTGAAACACAAGCGTTTGAAATATTTAGAACAAAAATTTCATAGAGTCGCTTTGATGTTAATGTTATTATTAAAATATTTTTTAATACATGTTAGTAATACTTTCAAATATTGTTGTACTCTTTCTACGGCTCGGGGTTACGAATCAGAAGACCGAAAATACATTTGCCCGAAATAACGTTTGCATGAATTTCTATAATCCCGAAAGTATTTTTTTAGGTTTTTCGGGAGAAATATGTGTATGGCCTACATTTATTTCTCTCGTGAGTTTGGGTGTAATTTGTGGTTGTTTATATGTGTGTCCATGGCACCCGCGACACAGGGTTTCCCTAATGCGGGGCAATGTTGGAGTGTGTGTGAGTGTGTATTATAGTTATTATTATTAATTAGTGCTTAAGTGTTTATTTTGGAAAGCGTTTCTCTTGCGCAATCAATATCGTGCATTTTAATTTTGTAATTATCTCACAACGGCAAATACCCTACTACCGTCATAGCCGTACTTTTTCATGCACAAGAAACATTTGCATGAACTATGAGCAGTGCGACTATGCCTGTTGACGGAATCAACCGTCGTCAGTGATAAACCGTAATAATTATATTGAATTAATGTAAGCATTACGGCGTATAGAAAAGTGGTGACGTTTTTGAGCGCAGTATAGTTTCAGTACTATGCACGAACGGGTTAAGAAAATGGTAAGAAACGAAAGGAAACCAGAGCTGATGCAAGCTTGATAAAAGACCATAATATTAAAGCTTTGTTATGTGATTACATCAATGAGTGAACTATGCATAGAAAGGAGAGAATGCAGGAATTTATCCATGAAACATAGCTTGAACTTAAGAAGAAAGTGACAAGTATTAACAGAGAATATCTTACAACGCCAAAATGTATTAAAAATCAAAAGTTGGATGAATGACAAAATATACCAACTTAAGAAACAAAGAAGGTAATTGAAGCAGACTGACAGTGCAAATTAAATAGGATTTTTCACATGCAAACAATGCATAATAATACAAATAGTACAACCTTAATAGCCTAACGGTTTGCACTGTGGGCACTCGATGACAAGTTCCCGGGTTCGATACCGGTACGATAAATTTATCTAATTAACTTTTCTAAATGGTTCTGGTCTTGGTATTGTATTGTAAGACAATCACCTGGTCTGAAACTAGGGAACTCTGTACATACTCCCCATGAGTACCAGAGCAACAGAATCCCAGAACACCACCAAGTTACAAAAGTTCATTTCCCAAATTGGTTCTACTGGGAATCGAACCGAGAGAATCGAATTGAGAGTCTCCTCCTTTTTGGGTGTTGGTTAAAAAAGCTTGGTAACACAATATAGGAATTTTAATAAATATATGCCTATAATTATTAACCGTATCAAGTTGATAAGTTACTTAATCGTTACTTTAAAACAAGCATAGATTTAGTATAACCATAGATTGGCCCTGAAGTATCGGAAACGAGATCAAAACAAAAATACATCTGTGTGCGTATAATGTGCATGTGTGCAAGATAAATAGTGTTGCGCCATCCACTGATTTAACTTTAATATCGATTAACGTATTAGCTTCATATTTTAATATAAGGTTTCAATTATTAGTTTTATTAACAAGTATTTATGATTGGATAATGCAGTCGAATCGTACATATGAATTTCAAGTGTGTTAAAGAATGTTTTACATGACGCAAGACATTTGTTTACTAATTTTAGAAACATGTTTTTATTGACATTCTTAAATTTTATATCATTTCGGAAAAGTCATTCGGACAGAATACCTATTCGGTAAACATCTAGAGAAGGATAAACGAGGCCACCTACGTCTTTCATGTATATAAGTGTAGTGTTGTTGACGAGAGTAGTACTACATAAAAATCCATTAATTGTAAGACATACCGGCACGAGTGATGTGGGTACAGAACCAGAACGTAGCTTTACCCTTTGCTTGCCTCTAATGGAAAAGCATTTTTCCTCAAAGTGTTTGCTGCATATTTTTGAAAACTTTTTGGGAACCCAGTCTTCTCTCTTTAGAATTGTAAGCCATTTCTGTCGTAATTCAATGTTTCGAGGAAATCTGAATCAACAACAATAATTAACATAAAAAAATGGGTGCCTCAACTACGCTGTTAAAAGAAATTTTCGTTTTAATGTAGACAAAAAATAATGCACTAATGCAATATTAATTAAATATAAAGTACTAAAACCAGAAATTTCTGATTCAATAATATTAAGTATGAAGATGATTTCGGCTGTATGCAAGCCACGCCTTTGCCTTTCTTTTTTTCAGTAATGACATCTCGATAACATATTATCGATTGCGTCAATCTCTATGGAAGTGGGGTTATGAATTTCAGAAATTCACGTATTTGATATATTTTTTAATTGAATTCGTATACATTTGGGTTATTAATGCACTTGAATGGTATAATTTTACGGATATATTTATGTAAAAAACTTTTGTGGTAGTTTTAGATATCTAAAAATTTAAATAGTACTTACATGTGAAATGTACAATGTGAAATCCGGGCACTGAACACGTTACCATGACTAATAAACGTCCGTTTATCACTATTCCACATTTCAAAACCAATTATTTTTCAAAAATAAACGAAATTTGTTTCGTTGTCAGCTGACTCTAGGGTCATAAAGACTCATAGCGTAGAATGAAGTGGTCTCGTCTACCTATCTCGCTCTAACATACGTGTATACTAACGCTCTTTCACTTGCATTGCCAATCTATGGGTACATATATACTAAATCTATGAAAACAAGTTAAGGTTACGTAATGATAAAGTAATCGATGTGTTTATTAGAATTGTAATTTATAGATACCGGTTCTTAATGCGAAATACTTACCAATTTATTTATTTTTAATGATTTGCAAAGTTTTCGTCGAACCACAAAGACGTGGTACATTCTTAAATCGACAATCACTGCAAGAACTTTAGACATAAAAAAAAGGAGGCACGGGAGTGCTTGGACAAGTCATGCAACTATAATGCCGTCATTCTTTAAGTTATTGGTCGAAAGTTTTTAGTCAAAATTGAATAGAATAGAATAGAATAGAATAGAATAGACATTTATTGCGACGCCACAACACAAAAAAAAATGAATTATAACACAGTACGATGAACATTAAAATTAAAAATAATAACAGTAATAATAATTAATAAACAAAATAGACATACATACATACAAAATTGGAAAGACACTTTCTTCTAAATGCTATATCATCTCATGTACGTCCCATTGCTGTTAACTTTAAATTCCTGTTTTTCTTTTACGGCTCTACACTGTTGTGCGTTTGTGATAATGATAACAATAAATGTATTATCTACGTATCCACTTTCTATCCGTATAACCAAAATATTGTAATCCTATCGGTTGCTGGAAAACAGGTCTTCTTCGCTCCGCCTCTCGTAAGATAACCACAATTTAAAAAATCGACCGCACGATCTAGAACAAAGTTCTCGTTCGCACAATATGATGAATGTTTTCAAATTGATCCCTCGAGGGATTCGAGCCGGTGTTAAAACTGCTTGCGGATGAGTTTCCGCATTCTTCGTGCCGTTTCTTCGACAAACAGTGCGATTGTTCTGTTGCGACATAATGACGATGTCGCTTCGACTACAATGACCACGGATTTGATTACATAAATGTATGTACATATGCATATATTAACACCTATAGACAGTGTCGTTGTTAATAAAACTGATCTCTGTTTCAACTCGTATTCGTCCCACCGCGGGGTCTTTTTAAAAGCTATTTAGAAACAAACACTATGTATGTACACATTTTTCAAAATACAATGTATTAAGGCAAAATGACATTTTTTATTCCATTCTGTTTACAACATAATAACACAGAACTTGGCCACATTTTATTATTATAACATTTTCATTACTACATTTCCGTGCATTATTAATTTCAATGTAATTGCAAATTCGCAACTCTGAATGTAAACATAGAGTTCGATGTAAAAAAATGTTTACACTCGGAAAGTAGTATGTTTTGTATCTCTCGACGGTGGCGGAGGAGGCGCTAAAGAATTACTGTTCTCATTCACGAGAGAAGCGTAAATAGTCATTGTCGTAACGATGTATATGGTTTTAACGTTCTCCGCGAATTTTCTGAAGTTTTATTAGTATTTATGCGTATAAACACGTTAATTTGTTTGAGGTACAGTCAGACGAAAATTTTTAATTGGCATAGTAAAATTGCTTCTCAATAAAAAGATCGGCAGTTCGAATCCCTATGGTACGTCACATACTTTTTTGAAAACACTGTGATGAAACTTGCGTATCGATGACCCGCAATGGACCTCAGACTACGGTCTAAACCAGAGGTTCCCAGATTTTTTTTCTCATAGACCACTTTCAAAATTTAGCTGGTTCCGGTGGACCCTCTGCAGCTACATTTCTACCATATTCCATATTATTTTTTGTCACGTCAACGTAGACCCCCGTCGAGACTTCCGTGGACCCCTGGGGGTCCACCTGGACCACTTTGGGAACTAAGGGTCTAAACCGTTTCTTTTTGATACGAAATTGGTGGTAAACGACAAGCCTACCTATAACAGATGCAGTGCCACTAAGAACTTTAAATCTCAAACCTAAGGGGCACGGTCTTTGACGCTAGGCGGCAAATATAGGGACAGTGGCAATACATCCGCGGACGAAATTTCCTTTCGTCCATGTACATAACTGGTTTTCGTTATCAGTTACGAAACGACGATTTTTTTTCTTTCTTTCGCAACAAATTTTTCACAAGGACTTTTATGACAATGATAATTTTTATGAAGTATAACCACTTGATAACATAATATGAGAAAATTACTAGTAGACGTAATGTGTACTCTGTGTAATTCATTGTATTACTAATACGGGTTTAACAGATTCATGACGTGCAATTAGGAACTAGCGCGAATTATTTAGCCTGAAGGGGAACTTATTGTGATTATGTCAGTAGATGACCTAAGTTCATTTATATATGACACGTCTCATTCTCATATAACACGAATTCCTTTTAGCGTGAATCTAAAATCTTGTAATTTTAACGGGTTTTGTTTACATGGGTAAATTCAATATTTAACTTTTTATGTTGCGATGTGAAGAATACAATTTCCTCACAAATGGACGCACCATTTTTTCAACACAGGTTGTCTACCAGCTCAAAATATTTGTTAATTTTTTTATCTTATCGTAGCATCCAATTGTTTTGTAAAGTAACAGTCCGGATTCGGGTTTGTAACATCTGAACCCGGGCACAGTTTCACCTCGAGAGATGACATTAAATTTGTATCGTCTGAACCCGAATTCATTTTCGACAGATATTGGTAAATTTTATTGATTTAAGGCAGTGAGCATAAATAATACTAAAGACGCAATGCCTACAAACAATTTATTATTAAAAATCTGGCATTCTGGGCCCGTCTTGCGTTCGTCTCATTCATTCACTACCCGACTACGACGATGTCGTCGACACTTCTCGTTGCTGGACGTCCATGTTTCTATGACCGCTTGTTGGCCACCATGTGCTTCAATATAGTTGCAAATTGAACGTTTATATTAATCGATCTTCTTTTTCCACTAAATTTACCATCAATTGTACAGTATAAACAAAAATGTATTCCGAAGTGTTTCTTTTGGGAATCATTGATACACAACGCGTCAATCGGAGGAAGCTCGTGTTTACATGAGCTGATCGCTGAAGTTTTTCTGTGTATTCTGCTTGTAAGAACTCTCTCAGCGATTCTGTACCGAGAAATCTGAATTTTCAAATTCTTGGTATATATTCTTGGTAGTTCGCTATAAAGGTCTACGTCTCGCATGGAATTGAAACTGGAATAAAGATACATACGTATACCGGGGTAGACAGATTGTGAAACCTCTTTTGCTTCACATGCATTTGAACTTTTCCTCCGTGGCCATCTTTCCAACGTCACCTTCTACGTTCGCTCCATATATCTCTTTCGCAACTTTACTTTCATTCATCGGCTCCATATTCACAGATTATTTCAACATTTCTTTTTCTATTTCCGTCACGAAGGTCTCTTTCAAACCACATCGTTCACGGATCATAATATTATTCACGTAATCACACAGTATATATTTATCAAGGTTACGAAGAAAACAGGTTGCTCGTTATCTATCACCAATTAATATTTGTATAACTCCAGAGATTCTATGTATAGAATGGAATAAATCTTGAGGATAGTCTGGTTAAAATCTGAAAGGCCAATTTTATATTCAAGGATGCGAGCTCATACTTAAGAATCCTTCAACTCAGTGTTAACCGATACACTACTGTTTCTTGAAGAGTTTGGCAAAGTGTATTAGGGAATAAATTTTATTTTTCTTGAACTTTTAATGACTTTCTGTGTATTATTACACGTTTTTTTAGACAAAATTATAACTTGGGCCTTTTCAAGGCGAGAGTGAAGAGAGATTATTTAGGTGCATGCCATCGTCGAACTCATCGTCACTTTCGTCAATTACGCACTTATTTAATAAAAAATGTAACACAAAATTCTCCATAGTACTCTCTTTTAGTAAAATTCATTAAGGAGTCGGGTGTATTAAATTCATGTCACTAGGAAACTTTAAGTATGAAGTTTGTTACAGTTACCGGGCAGACTAATGTCGTACAGACAGCTTTTGGTCTCTCTGGCCTAATTTCCTGTTTTATTACTCTCTTGTTCACCGCAACCACATTAGTATTTTGGTAAAAGTTTATCTGGTTTACATCGTTAGCTTCATCTATTTCTTTGAAGTGCCATCAGTTACGCAAAATTCATCATTCATTGTCATGTATACAATTTTTGTAAATAATTACTAGACAGTTGAATAATCGCATAAATTTCACGGCTTATTGTTCCTCAGGAATTTGGTCAAAGAACGCCTTTGCCATTTTGTTGACCCTGACAATAAACTTAAAACGTAACCTTACATAATCTCAAAAAATAATTTAACAGCAATGCGGTTTGAGTCTTAAATGATTTGGCGTTAAAACTTAAATTACGCCATTTTGCATCCAAAACAAAAGAAGCCGTGCAATAGTGTGTCTCTTTCTGGCTTATGAAATGATTTAATTACATCTCGTTTTAACAATCATTCAAATTCAAGTGCACAGGTGCAATCTATAGCCATCCCTTTTGCTCCAGCCTATAGCGGCTAGTCATGCGTAGGTCAGTCTCCGCTAACGCGCGCTGAGTTACTGACGCGTCGATAATTCAAAATATCGTATGTTTTTGTTCATAATGCATGTTATTTTTCTTTTAAAGGGTTATTAAAGTGATTAAGGCCTGGTCATATTCAGCCCAGTGATGTGCTAATAGTGTTTTTTATTTTTAATAGTGACGTTTTTGGCACCTTTTTTGGATTTTTATTCCGGATTGACTTCGTTCCTAGAATTGGTACGGGTTTTTTTGAAGTTCCCACCGTTATTTGTTCAAGATTGGTCTCCTTTCTTTTACTTTGAATTTAATGTGCATTCGGTGACTTTTAAGATTTTTTCATTTCATTTTTCATTTTTGTTTTTTTTCATTTCTTATTATTTGTTATTTACATTGATTGAGGCTCAAGACGTTGCAGCGGTGTCTATAATAAGAAATTGAATTATCGAAAATAAAATCGTCTTGACTTATAAAAAACAAATTATTTTCGAATATATGTATAGACCCCAACCCGCATTGGACCAGTGCGTCCTACTATGGCCTAAAATGCCATTGAAAGATGAGTGTCGTGCACTCGAAAGTACGAATTTGACATTGGCTTAATTCAAAATAAATTCTCAAATTTATTATTACAAAATTGAGAAATATTATTGTTGTTCACGATTATTGTCTGAAATAACTTAGTGCGTAGTAGTTTAGTAGCAGTAGAGTTCCTGCGAAAGAGTTCGTCCAGGGAAGTACTGCCACCTAATCTATTTCTGCCGCCAAGCAGTAATGTCAGTATTACTGAGTTCCGGTTTTGAAGGGTTAGGGTGGTGGTGAAACTACAGACATATGGGACTTGTCAACTTATATTTCAGGAAGACGGCCGCACTGGCAGTGCCTCTCAGATCTTTGCGATTCAAAGCTCTGAGTGGCACTGCAACTGTTAAGGACAGGCGTGTAGCTTACCGTCAGGCGCACGACTTGTTCGTCCCGTCACTTATTATTATAAAAAAAAAACAAAAAACTTAGTGCTTCTTTGAAAAACTTGTTTACTTTGTGTAGTGTGATCATAAATGTCAATTTATGAATTTATACGAGCAGTTGTTACAATAATACGAATAGATTCAGTCTCCTTGGGGTATTTCCGAATAACCGACGTTGGAAGTTACTGTGTAACACATTGTTTTACCACGACTTCATAGTTTTGGTTCAAAGTTAAAACCCCATGTAATTGACATCGTCCACTTTAGCCGGAATGGACGTAACCATTACATCAAAATTACAATTACAACCAAAAGTTATTTACATAATTCGATGAATTGCATATTCTATGTTGTGATGTACATAATTCATTTTCATCTGACTTGTAACTATTAATGCTGAAAGCCACGATTTATCTTATGGTAAAATTAAATATCCCGCTTGTTGTTCACGCTATTGATGTCTAATACTAAATTAACGCGGTTTCAAATTCATGACCTTGCGTATCACGAGGCAAACGCTATACAACTCTGTCATCGCTAAATATAATATTAACACTTTATAATTTATAAAATATTTTTTCCTTAAGAGCACTTCTTTTCAGTGCAAGCGCTTACAATAGGGTGACGTTACGAATACCAAACATCGGAACACTTTACAAACATTGGCTGTAAACTCTGCGAGATAAATGTTCCCACCACACTGAGGTGAAGTTGGTTAGTTGATCTGTTTGGACTTAATTATCTTAGGAAACCCAACCAACAGTAGGGATAAACTAGCGGTTGCAACATACACCCCAAAAACTATATCTGCATATATATATCCACTACACGTAAAAGCGGTAAAAATTATTTGTTTATTTTTTTGTTGATCGATTTCTCCGAAATTTTATTTCAGTGAGGTTCAATTATTATTGCAAAGTTGTAAAATTGAAAAACATTTTGGTCCAAATTTATGTGTTGAATTGTGAAAATTCTACGCTTACCACACATGCAGAATGAAGATAAAGTCTTTGAAGATGTATGTTAACATTTTTTGCTACGTGGGTTGGTTTGTTTTCTCGTGATGTTTTTTACCTCTACCTCTAATAACTGATAGTCAGTGACGTTACTAGGAATCCTCCGTCCGGCCTTACGAGATGAGTCAATTGGGATTACAACGGGCTCAATTACAATGCTTTAAATAGGACGCTGTAATTGAGATGCTGTGGAAGTTTTATAGTCGTCTTGTTTTACAAGACATTATTGCCTTCTGTCTTCTTATACCTACTTAGACCTGACACGGTATCAAAAGACGTCTTTGCTCAACAAGATATTCAGTACTTTGGATTATTCTAGACTTTGTTGAATAAGTTCGCGACAAGGACCACATTGCTCTGTTTGCACTCGCCTGATAACGGAGAACTTCCAACTGCACCTAACATTGAATAGTACGTTCGCGATAAGATTATAAAAGGAAATTCAAACTGACCAATCATGGGACTTTGATGCCACTTGTAATACGGTAGGAAACTCAAACTAACCAATCACATGGGTTTACACTGCGATGTGACAATTACCTTTGCTTTCGTACTTTTAGTGTTTGACTTCTGAATCTTGTTTAGAGTCCTTATGTTTTTATATATTTGCCAGAACTTGTACACAAAAAAATTCAAGCACATCATCTGAGGAAAACATCTTTAAGAATTGGTCATTGACCTCCAGACTCTCTTGAAAGCCTTCCTGTTTTTGACTTCTTTACGAGTACTTCCTGACTTCGTTTTCCTTTTGTTAAGTCTCGAAGTGATGATAATGGTGTGTCACATTATTCAATTGTATTTTTCTGGTAATGCCTACTACTACCTACTACCTACAGTTGCTCAAGAAGTTCAAGAAGTTGCTTATTTAATTAATGAATTAGGTTTATAGCCCATTTTTCCGGCCGGTTATATTTTTATTCGAAACGTTTAAAATCCATCGGTTTGCAGGTAACAAAAGTTCGTTAACAATATCCCACCAATTATTGATGTTCTCAAACCCATTAGATAGGCTTCCAAAACTAGTCAGGTTATAGAATGTGTCAGCACCAGATGAGGTCACCCCCGCGGAGACATGTGCGAGTTCTAAATTGAAATCCGCACATGTGCATGCGCTAATTCTTTGTCTGTTTTTTAAAAGTGGTTTTTGATGCAAATTTTCAAGTTTTTAAAAGTTTCGGCCTTGTTTTTTAATAATTTTGAACAAACTTAAATAACAATAATTGTAATCGTGCAAATTGTTTAGCCGGACGTCGCCTTTTGATACAAATTACCAACTAATTATCAACCGACATTATTATGTTTGGTAGGTACTCGATATTATGTGACTAAGGGTCGTATTCCAGAACTCTACTCAATACTCAAGTCAGGACTTGAGTATAGCAGTGAGCACTGAAAATCATACTCAAGTCCTTGCCATTAGGGTCGTATTTCCAGTGCTTGAAATCATACTCAAGTCTGCTCAAGTCCTGAGTTGAGCATTGAGTAGAGTTCTGGAATACGACCCTTAGACGTACTCATCGTAAGTTTGTTTAAGATGTCAAGGATATCGAGTTCTAGATTTTCGATTGGAAATGAAACTGCTTTTTTCAATTTGTGTTGTAATGTATTTATTTTAACAATAAGTCCTGATCTTTGGTCTTGAGCAGCCCAAAGCGTTGGCTTGCTTGAAAACGCGATATTTATTTTATTGAATATCATGATGCTTTTACTACTCGTAGTTATTATTCGTGATTTTTTTTGGTGACAGTGCAAAAACGCCGTTTAAACACAATGCATGCAAGCACATAGAGAAACTAGTAAGATCTGCTGACACGATCTATAGCTCAGTTGGTGAGAGCGGTAGCCACGGTGAGGCAACAGACATTGGTTCGAGTCCAGTGGGATCGAGGACATTTTTATAATAACAAATATACTGTTTATTCCACTTGTCCCTACCAGCTGTCTGCCCTGGTGGGGACAAGTGGATTTTTTCCCCTCTTCCCTACCACACCATCACTGGTTAGAATCTTGACGTGTACAGTACTGTTTCGACAAAAATATCTAATTACATAATATTCACAGTAATATCTTTTTGATGGATAATTGTAGCTGGTGAGTATAAGATCTCTTTATTGATTGAGTCACTATAAAATAATGAAGAAACATGTGACAGTCAATCGACTTCCCCATTTTTATGTATAATTATTAGCATAATACTGACACCGGCTCAAGCTTCGTGGGCGCCATTAAGAATAATAATAATAATAACTGAGGATTTGGCGTATGCCTTTTTGCCAGAAACCATAAAAAAAAAATTTACCAGGACTTGGCTGTATAGTTCCGAAAAAAAAAAAAAAAAGTGTTATACAAACTTTAGTACAACTTATAGGAATAGTTTTTGGGAAGTTAATTTGAGAATTTAAGCTTTTTATAACCTTCTTGGGGACCGAAGACTACAGCAGTTACTTCCCTTCGAATACTAAAATAAAGATGAGCAATGTATAACTATAACAATAGAAAACGTTAACACACTACGTTTACGATGGATG
The DNA here is from genome assembly GCF_003589595.1 of Hyposmocoma kahamanoa. Taxonomy (NCBI): domain Eukaryota; kingdom Metazoa; phylum Arthropoda; class Insecta; order Lepidoptera; family Cosmopterigidae; genus Hyposmocoma; species Hyposmocoma kahamanoa. The sequence continues at coordinate 2,088,693 of NW_020653757.1, forward strand.
GTTTATCGTCCCCCATCAATCTCCTTAAACCACTCTTACTAAAGATAACAAGACAAAACCTTCCATGGAGCACTTTTGAGATAACAACTTTCAATGAAATATCGTCATAAATCTTGACGCGTACGCCATTGGCGTCCAAAAGGACCTTAATCTTTAAGGGTCCATTTAAAATAATAACACGTTTTAGTGTAAAAGCATTTTATCTATTAAGCTCGATGTTTCTCTTATTACAAATGGATGAAACGAACCGAATTGCTATCGTCGTGAAGCGCAGATAAAAAAGGGATTTTGTACGATAAGTGAGAATGTGTAACAGTTTTGTAATAACTTTTACAAAAGTTCGTGGAATTACATCTATTGGCCAAGTTTTATTGAAATCGGTTACCGGAAAGTGCGTGAAACCGGATTTATCCCGTAGTTTGCCACCTTTAGAGGTGGTCTTTCCAACAAAAAAGAAACCTCATCAGGCCGAGTTATCGCGTAACATACATAAAAAAATTATACAGTTGAATTGAAAATCTCGTCCTTTTTTTGAAGTCGATTAGTAAAGAATAATATTGCACTTATTAAAAGACATCATACGACAACATCCAGTATGTTTTTATTGAATAATTATAGAGAGAAACAAGGATCGAACACAGAAAAATTTCAAGCCGGTGGGACTTGAACTCACGTCCATGCTGCACCGTAGCATTGCGATGGTTAGAGCAATGCTACGGTGTCACGGGTCCAGTTACCGAGTTCTCGAAATTCTCCTGTGTTTTTGTCACACATCTTTGTACTGACTTTTCGTCATTCTTCGCCGCTTTCAAGTCCCACCGGGTCGACGAAAAAAATTCTCTGTGTTCGATTTTTGTATTCGTAATCGATCGTAGCAAAACTAGTGGAGTTATTTGACAAAAAATATCAATAAATACATTTTTATATATCATAGATGGGTTTTATGTACATTTTATCTGTCTGTCGTAGCCTTACAATCATCAAGTTTTCGATCTAACTTTTCTCGAAGGTTCTGCATAGCCAGCTCGACAAGCCCCGAATAATGTCTCAGGTTAATTTGACGACACACAGAAAACTTGCTTCTCTTAATTTGGTCGAGTATTACTTATTTGACAGTAATTGTTTGGGACGGATGTTGGACGGCATACTAGAGTAGACCCGCAGTATTTCGATGTAGGCCATTTTTCGCCACTTTACCGTAAGCATGAGAACTTTAAAAAAATGTTAATTCAAACAAAGTTGACATTATTCACGACTCATTATACTATTTTTAACATATAGCAATAAAATTTATATGACAAAACAGTGTAAGTTCCTCTATGTATAAATAAATTATGCTGTTTATTAATGTATTGTTTATCGTGTACTCTTATAATTTACATGAATATGAAGCACAGACATCGAGAGGGTGGTGAACATGTGTGTTATATAGCTCTGGTGCGTATGCGCTTTGATTTTTATTGCGAAAGTTTTTTAAGTAACTCGATCGGAGTAATTAGGATTGGAATGTGATCAAATTTTCACAACGTGTTTCTGTAATTTCTTTTCAATAATATATGTCGGTTACATCCGGTACCATTCCTTCATCGAAATTGTGTCACGAACGTATAATCAAACATATACGTCAAAGACGTCAAATATTGCATGTACATTGTTTTTATTTTATTACAAGTAAATTACCATCATCACCACTGCCGGCTGGGTCGTCTCTCACCTTCCACGGGCTTGGGTCTTCTCTAAAAAGAGGGTTTAGGTTATGTCCACCTTTACGCTTACCCAATCGATATTTTTCACGTTCTCCAAGGGTTGAGAGAATCTATTTCGACGCGTCCAGGTTTCACCACGGTGTTTTCCTTGCGGTATTGCTACAAACATTCACAATACATGTAACTTAGAAATATAGGCGCACTGGGGAAACCCTGTGTCACGGGTGCCATGGACACACATAGACAATCACATATTACACCCACGAGAGAAATAAATGTAAGCCATACAAATATTTCTCCTGGCCCGGGAATCGAACCTAGGACCTCTGCGTGGTAACCGTTCGGCCACGGAGACAGTCTCACCTATGTGGTCTGTGGTCTCACCTAAATGATAAGTGTGCGTAGAGCTGATTTTTATTATCTCAACAACTTAGGTGAGACGATGTTCTTAATTAAAAAACTAAACAATATTTTATAATAAATGTATAATATGTATGTATTAAAAAGTAAGAAAGTTTGGCTCACGCGTTAATAGGAAGCTGAAAAACTTCCATTTGCGTTGGGTACTTAACCAAATTTAAGAAAACATATCTCAAATTCACCTATCTTGGTCAAGTAAAAAAATAGTCGGAAACAACAGACGTATGTCTCCTCCAATTAATAACAAAAATGCCAAACAATAGCATTCGCCGAAACAAATGTTGATAATACACAGTATAAACACTATGGTTACAGTTAGGCAGCGTTATGTTCTCCATAAATGTACAATGACCATGTTGACAAACAGCACGTGATGCGCGGCGTTACACGAGAGACGGTAGTCACACAACGCCTTTGCAATTGTGGGGTCTGTTTTGAAGCTGATCTTTACACTGTACTTTAACGTTTCGTATGTTTATTTTTGTGTTATATTTATATTCACAATCGTATATTGTACAATTACACAAAAAAAACATCACACTTTAAGCTACTTCGTAATTTTATTATTATTATTGGGTGTTTATTTAATATTTTAACAACTAAACATTTTGGTTTCTGCATTCTAGAAAGTTTTTTTTAACATTGGTGACAGGCACGCCTTCTCTTATTTACTTGTGTGAAATGGACTTTTCAAATCTTCTCGTTCTTTCTTAGCTTCATCGTGTATAATAATAATAATAATAATAATAACGCACACACACTCATAGCCCCGCCCGCTCTAGGGAAACCCTGTACCGCGGATGCCATAAACAACCACAAATTACACACAACCTCACGAAAGAAATAAATGTAGGCCATACAAATATTTCTCCCGGCTCGGGAATCGAATACGGAAACTCTGCGTTGCAGACGTGGTAACCGTTCGGCCACTGAGGCAGTTAATATATCTTTAACAGTATTTGTAATTTAATTTAATTTGGTAATGAAAAAGAGAAATGACCATATGTCTGCTGTTACTGTTACACACGTATTTTGATTGTAGGGTACTGCACTGGGTTCGCTTCGTAGTTGGGGGATTACAGACAGGTATTTATTATTACGTATCACGTAACAGGTGGGGACATCAGCTGTTACGAGGGGAGTGAGTGCTAGCTAAACAGAGTGCACACTTAACTGTTTTATACGCTGGCTCCAACGCTCCTAATCACTAATTCGCCTGTAAATTTTTGTTACTAAGCGACGACGTAATCCTTTAGTTGAAGAAAGTAGTGATTTCCATTCAAGGTGAGAAAGTGATGGCTCAACTGTGATATTCCTAGATAGTTCTTTGCAAGAAAATACCTTCCCTCCCCTTTCTATGATAGATAGTGAGGTATTGTCAATTCTTATTCCTCGTAAATTCACGAAGGGGTTTTTTGAAAACTTTTGATTGAATTTGCCAGCTGCTTTTATGAATGAATAGTGTTTATAGCACGATTGTTTACGTTACTCCAAAAATAAACGTACCCGGCGAGCACTCTGTTTTGTGGTGATTTTTGCGTACATATTTATTGATTGTCATCGTTCCAATTTGGATCCACCTACCATATCATAAAAGTCTGCTTATCGCTACGTCATTCTTATGGGTGTTAGTCATCGTTGCCAACTGAAAGTATGCTTCCTTTCTTTATTTCCGGAATAAATTCATCCTTGCCGGACTGTTCTAAATCAATATTTATATTAGTTCTAAATGCCATCAGTAAAGGTTCAAAACTTCTTAGGTATTTTATTTGTAGTCTTACCTTCGTTTTCATACACAAAACTATTGTTGCTTTGTATTCTATGCACTCAGTTAGTAATTGTGTCAGTTGCACTGCAATCCAACCCACTTCATGTCTTTCACAGATTTTCTTTAGTCAACATTAAATTTTAATTATAGCACGTTTAAACGCGCCCTAGACCGAGAAACGTACGACGGACCGGTCGATGCTCCTGCCGGGCAACCGCATTGGATCTGCTTCTTTCGTCTCGCGTCTCTTTGAAGTTTAGGAATTGCCAAAACTTGGAAAACGTCTGTCAAAGAAGGTCCAAATAATTCAATGACAAGATACTTCCTACTACCTGCTGTTGACTGAAGGTTCATTCCTTTGCATGATTTCTCTGCGGCCTTTGAGACTTAGCCACTCAGTTTCCTCTGGCTATTCTAGCCACGTCTTCCGTCTGCCTGTTCAATAGATTTTTACGTGAACACAGGTCACACCTTAGCATTTGTTGATAGTTATTGGCTTAGTTTTCCCCTGATAAGCATTATCGATTCTAGCCGTTATTGTAACTAAGTACTGTCTATTCAATAGCACTACCTGACTCCCGTGCTACAATAGCACAATGTTCCTACGAACGAAACGTTCATCGGCCTGCATTTTGTCACGTACGTCAAGCAATAACTCGCCATAACTATTAACCATTGACGAGTTATTTAAAGAATTTATTATTAGACCACTTTGTGTATGTGTGTGACGCTGAGGTTTTTGACAACTGCATCCTTACGTTTTCGACAATATTTATAATATAAAATTAATTTAAATAAACAAGAAACTCAGCTTTTGATCAGATGTAAGAACGTTAATGATCTACACTTTGATGCATTGGATATGCTAATGAATTAGAAATCATTAAACGATATCGTTATCGGCTCGATATTTAACATAAATGGTGTGATATAATTTGAAAATTACCACGAGCTTTTCGGTGAAAGAAAATATCATGATGAAACTTGCACGTCGCAGAAGGTTCACAACCCTCGGAAACCGAGTGCAATCCCCAAACCACATTGGGCCAGCGTGGTGAACTATGGCCAAAACCCTCGCCTGAGAGGAGACTCGTGCACCCCAGTGGAACGTGTAAGGGGGTAAAAAACTTATGATTGAGTTGTGGCTCGTATTTTGTATTCCAAAAATCACACGTTGTTCTGGTATCAAAAATAGTAAATGTTTATCAGTTTGTTTCCATTGTGTCAATGTTTACGACGCCGACAGTGAGCCATAGAACAACTTCAAAAGCACATCACAACACAATACTGCGTATTGTTGGGCTTAGATACTTTATGGAGCATTACTGAGTATTACGTGTGACTAAATAACCTATTACTTTGACTACAATACGGGATTCTAATGGCATTTATAGATACTTTTATATTTGCTTAAAAATTAAATACTCACTTGTTGAAATCATGAATAATAAATAATAAAATTATTTAAATATCTGCATAAAAGACGGCGGCATTGGTTAGAATATTTGGCAATATTATACAAGGTCAGTGTATGTACACAAATATTAAATAACTGAGATCCATTTTGTTCGGACCCGCCCAAAAGACCGCAGTCCACTTGATGATACATGAAAATAAGGTCAACCGTGACGAAGGTGAACGGGGCATTAGATTTCCTCTAGTATATTAGTTACCTTTTACCGGATAAAGAACAACTCTAACGTGCATTAACAGTGAACAGAAACCAGACGCGGTCTGTTTGTAGAAGCTGGCCTTGTGCACTTGAAATACTTGGCGTAACACAAAAAACGTTAATTCGCGGCAGAGGTACCTTTGGATGTAGTTCAAGGGGGGTTAATGCTTGCGCCATATATCAAGATGCGCAACAAGTACATGCACGCATCAAAACAGTGTTTTATTTAAAACCGACCATAAGGCAACACTTCCCGTGTAATAACGGTTACGGTACATTTGTGGGAAACTGATAAAATAAATTTCGGACGACATAAAACTATATATCGTTTTTCGTATCAAATATAATGTTGTTATATTTGGCACCAGCCAATATTTGTGTTGTATTGCTATCGCAACAGACGTTATTTGTTTTTAAAAATCTATTTTGACAGTTTCCAAATAATTACTTTTACGGGTTACGTAATTTTTTACCGAGGTTGCGATTGGTTACTTTGGTGGTCTTCATTCCCACATATCCATTTCTGCCTACTATAAAAAGTGAGAACTTTTGCTTCAAATTCTGTGATGACAAAACAGAGTCGATTATCGCTGTCGATAAGAATAACAGACTTGTACTTGTTGTAATATAAGAAATGTTAATAATTCCTTAGACTTTTTTAGGCATTTGTCTTTTTTGCGCGCTCGTAAAATCAGTCGCGTTTTTCCCCCCCCGCTGAATTTGTCTTTGGCTTTTCATTCCAAAATGGATAACAATACCAGAATCACGATAAGTCCATTCGAATGTTTGGTCACCATCATCAACAACCCATTATACGTCCCACAGCTGGGCACTTTTTTATAAATATCTTAAGCGACGGAAGAACAAGTCGTGCGCCTGGTGGTAAGCGACACGCCTTAACAGTTGCGGTGCCACGCAGAGCTCGATCGTAAAGATCTGAACGGCACTGCCGCTGTCACCGTCACCCTGGACGTAAGATGATGTGCCTGTAATTTTACCAGCAGCCTTCAAAACCGGAGCGCAGTAAAGCTCATATTACTGCTTGAGGGTAGAAGTAGGTAAGGTGGCAGTCCTTTCACGAGGAGCTCTACTGCTACGTGCAGCAGGTGTAATCACTATGTTTTCTTTATCGTTAGCGAGCTGTATTGCTAATGTACTAAACTTTCACAAATGTACGAAACTTAGAAATAAAATAATATGTACTTGCCACCCCATGGATTCGAACCATCAGATCTATATGATTATCACTAATATCAGGTTTCTTACCACGGTATGACTTTATTTTATTTTCCCGATATTTCGGAACGGTTGCACGCTCCGTGGACACGGGATCATACCGTGGTAAGAAACCTGATATTAGTGATAATCATTTAGTGAATAACCACGAAAGTCTTAAAATCTATACATCAGATCTATGTTTGTGGTCTGTGTGTGTGTTTGTGGGTTCTCCCACAGGGCTGCAATTACACAACTACAAACTTGATTTTGGCTCTCCCGGTTGGCCACATTTACATTTGCCATGTATGCTTTTATGTGCGCTGTTACAAATTTTATTGACGTTGTAAATATGTGAATGCAATGGACGAGTATCTTATGAAAGAAAGAAGTGTATCAGAACATGCTTATTTTTATTTGAATATCTGAAACTTGCTCAAGATACTTTGAAACTTGAAACTTTTGTGTTTTAACCAAAACTTCTCCAATCTCATTATTTTTCCTTTGACGATGTCATCCGGTCTTATACAGTTAAAAGTATATTTAGGTCTGAGGCTCGTCCCGCGTGGAGGATGTGCTTCCGTAGACGGTTTTAGCTTCTTAGCTGCTTGCAAATGCGGTAGGCGTGGTATTGATTTTGTATCTGAAATGACCGGAATAATAAATAACTATATAAGTGCAATCACCGTGTGTACCCTTCAAGCATTTTGCGCAAGTCACATCGTGTGCACAGCGCTTAAGAACTTTATAAGGGTGCTTGTTACTCTGCACTTTAAAAGACAAAGTATACTCTTCATAGGTTTTTTACCTCATACAAACGATGATGTAGTTACCAGGATAGTAAAGCAAATGCTTCGATGGTTAGTCATGTAGAAAAAAACACATGTTATTAGGTTGATAGCACGAATTTTAGAGCAAATGTAGATGGAAGCGTGGGTAGAGGCCGCTTGATCAAATTGAAGATGTCTTTCAAAAAGGTCAGGTTTAAAAGTATCAAGAAAATGCGAAGACTGCTGCTGTGAGTGGACGAAGCGAGAGTAATTCGTTTAGTAGCAGTAGAGCTCTTTGTGAAAAAGTTCGTCCAGGGAACTACTGACATCATACCTATTTCTGCCGCCAAGCAGTAATATGAGCATTACACGTTCCGGGTTTGAAGGGTAACAGTGTTGGTGAAATTACAGGCACATGGGACTTGTCAACTTATGTCTCACGATTATGGGCGCAGTGGGGGTGCCCTTCAGATCTTTGTGATTTAAAGTTCTGAGTGGCACTGCAACTGTTGTGGACAGGCGTGTCGCTTACAATCAGGCGCACGACTTGTTAGGTCCCGTCACTTGGTATCGTAAAAAAAGCGATACAAGTTTGTCAAAGGCCTAACAGGCGGAGGTTCATGGTCTCTGCCTACTTCAGCGGCACAAAGGCGTGATACTTATAAGTGACAAAAATACTTTTTTTGTGTTAATTCGTTAGTTTTAACGCAGATGCGTTTTGGAATATGGTTTACATCAATTTAATTTGTCCGTCTTTGTACAGCTGTTGGCCGAAAGCCTTTCCATTCGCTACTATGTGTAAGGCCAACCACACGTTTACGTTACCCTTGCAACAAATCGGCAACCAACATTATATAGTGCGTACACAATGTAACCATAGGTACAGATACTGACAATAACAATCTAGTAGTTTTCTATCCACAGACAGGTGTTCAACCATCCATGCTCCATTTTAAATTCTAGATCTTTTGATCTTCGTTTACCTAGGTTTATTTTGGAACTGTGTTAGATCGAAGATGCAACATGATTCATTGCGTTCACCCACATGTCATTACGAAATAGTCATTTTGTTATTGGCACATGGAGGTTGCTCTAATTGACAACAAAAGTATGTAATTGACACAGAGTTATGTTTGACGTATAACAATACGTCAAAAGTTTTTCTTCAGGCGAATTTTATTCAAACATTTTTGAGATTAAATTTTTTGCTTTTAGCATTCAGGTCAAGATCGATTTTAAAGAAACTTTTTAAACAGAGCTTTCACAAAGCTCTGTTTCGGTTCTAATGAATGAATGGCTACACCTGTGCAATACTTAAATAATCGTGTTTGCTTAAGTCTTACCTCAGGAGTCCACAACCTACCGCCTACTCAATAGCCATAGAACAAGTATATGTAAGGACAAGTGTTTGAATAGAAACGGTCGTGAGTACCAGCGCGGCCGCAGCCGGAAGCGCGGAGGCCGCGTCCGGTACGCTTCCGCACAGATCGACTTGACGCGATTGTGCCACTGTGCCGTTGCATATATTTGATATGCTCCGGTATCACTTTGCCGTGCTGTATATACGTTCCACCTTGGGTTGCTGGTTTTTTTCTAGGTAGAGGGGTTTAGACTACTTACATCACGCATTGTACGTTGGGTTGAGGACTTCTGCAGATGATATCGTACGTTTAAAGTTTAAATAACCTCAAATTTCGATTGTTAAAATAAACGGTACAAAAATTTTACGACTAATCATGACGCCATAAAATAACTTTTAGTCAGCGTTTCGTTGAAACCAAAATACGACACAATGTGTATCCAGTTTATAATTAACTTGCAAAGGCGACAATCTAAAAATAACAGTTATTATAAACGTTAAAACGGTGCCAAAAACGTCAGTAATCGAAACTTTATTTACCAGCTGACGACGTTGCCAAAACTACTAGGAAATGTTCGGAGATTGACAGATAGTGATGTCGTGGACGACGTTGACACTAACATTGAATGGGCTAATTGTAGAAGCAGCTATGTTGACTACTAGTGACGTGAATTTTAAAATAATGATATCTAATAAATGAGGTAATAAAACGTACAGTGTAAGGTGAAGTGCAAAACGCAAGAGAAATCGTGTAACGTTGTAAGAACGTTAACGTTTTAAACTTATTTATAACGTTATTTATAATCTATGGTCGGTATGATGTGGTTCAAGAGAGATCCGAAGCCGGTGGAAAAACCGGTTGACAAAATTGAAAATGGAATGGTGGGAAGGTTGAGGCGGAAAAAACCGGTTCTCCTCAAGTCCACGAGGGAATCCAGTGAACGGGAGACGTCGACAGAGAGTGAAAAGGAGAAAAGACGGTACTCAGACATTTTGGATATAAAGGTTTCACAGGGTAAGTGTTTTTACAAGATCATTTAAAAAGCTGGCAAGTTAGTTTTGGGCCTCTGACATTCGCGTTAGAGTTCTGTACATGACGAGGTTTCGTCTCTTACTTGTCAAATTCAATATTTGGTATAACAGCGTTTTTTAAGTATGAAGCGGAAGTAACCTACATTCACACATTTTTATTGAAATAATTTCCTTGCCGTTTCGGTTGTATATTTTTGTGATTACGTACGTTCACGCTTATCTCCTGAAGGAGTAGGCCGAAACTATGTGTAACCAGAAATCTCCACCTTGAAGAGATTAACTTTAAAAAAATATACGCCTAAATGTAGGCTTTTTGATGAAACTCGCGTTTTCCTGTTAGCATTATTAAGACCCTAAACCTGTATTCAATACATTACATAACTTTATTTATTAAACTGTCGATGTCAATCGACAACTATTGTTGCCGCTTGCGGCGTTCGTCGCAATGCAGGAAACGAAACGCGATTGAGGTAAAAGGCAGCCCTTTCTTTAGCCGGTTCCATTCACTCTAAATGTCTACGTTATTAACTTAAAATTGGTGTTGCGCCCGAAGGTATATAGAAATGAAATACGTGCATCATAAAGAAATTATAAACCCATAAAATTACAATCATGTGTCTTGATGATAAAACGTGGAACGAACAATCAGTTTGTCTCCCGCGTAAGAAAACGACTCCTAAAGACAAAAAATATGGCGGTTAATAACCGACGTGGTGACGTCACCTATTTCGGTTACACATTTGGCTAACATTCGCTACCTGACGGGCAGTTGGTTCATTTCGAGCGAAGCCGAACCTGATGAAAAGATAATATAGTTCCTATACACTCGGAGTTTCATTCAAACATCTTTATCTATAGCATATAATACGCTGACAGAGGAAGTCTGTCTAGCTAGAGATCCTAAAAACTACTTAATCCGATAGAGTATAGACTTCGTTTGCTTTTATGCATTAACATTATATTAAAAGACGTCTAATGTCACTTCCTGTGTATGTGCTTTTAAATTGGACACTTAGCGTAACGTTAGGAACAGTGAGAAAGCTAGTCAGCATCGGCATTTCAATTAAATTTCTCAAACCGGTCGTGGACATGAGCCCCGCTCGCGTTTTTCGCGATCTTCTCCCTGCCTTCCGATGGCGCTGAGTCACAGCCATTCATGGCGCATATTGCGCAGAGCTTTTTTATTTTATTTCATGGAGAACACGTTCCGGACAAAGAACCATTTAAAATTTTGCACAAAAGGAACATAGTGCTTTCAATTACCTATAGGCAGCTATATCCAATACAACTTGTCTAACATCAGCTTAGTTAACGATCCACTAGTTGTGAACGCGTTCGTTGCTTTGATTGCCCATCAATTTCTTGGATGTCGCCATTGCTACACATCGGAAATGAATTTTTTTAATTTATTTCGAATTTCCCCGCGAATTATTTGTTCTTTCAAACAAAACAGAGCCAGAGCCCAAAACGTTAGTTTTGTCTGTAAAGAAAAAGAAGAATAATACGCGATTATAGATCCTAAAAAAATAGTTACGTTTTCAATATTATTTTACTCATTACTATATTCAGTTGCGTCTGGGCACATTCCTTCAAAGAAATTTACCCTTTTAATAGCGATTACACCAACTCCACATTGTAGTAATTGCGGGGATTGGAAACGTTTACCACGTGTTGATGGAATGATTCAGCCCGAGAGACTCAGGAGGCAGTTGGACAGTGTGGCTAGCATACGATAGACTGTTACACCACTAACAGTATGTTGGCCAGTCCTTCGTTGACCGAAGCCAGCTACGTTAGCTGTAACAGGCTGAGTGAAGAAACTTCATAAGCCATTCACAGGTGGCAAAGAAACCGTTTAAACTTAATGCAAAGATCTGTAACAAACGCATAGAGATAATTCGTAAGCTTTGCTGACTCGGTCGTAGTTTAGTTGGCTAAGATCGGTGGCCCCGGCATAGCAACGGATGCTGGCTCGAGTTCAGTCAGATCGAAGTACTTTTTTCTTCGGTTTGTTTGATCTTTGTATTAATAATAAAATATATTCACAAGAATTGGTCACACGTCGTCACTTAACATCAGCCAAGCGCGCATCTATAATTCGTTAAAAAAATAAAACAAGTCTTCTAGAGCTAATTTATAATTTTGCGAAGTTTAGAAATGTTCTTTGAGAGTACACAATTGTGGTTAAATTTCCTTTTAAAAGTACGAGTGCCATTTGGGCTATAATAGGGTTTCGGCATCGTAAACTTTCAAAAGTTAAGCTTGCAATTGAAAGTAGTCGGGGAGGTAGGGGTATAGAGGTAGACATAGCGACGATTTGAATTTCGCGAATTTCTATTGCGGTGTTGTGAGTTTCGTACAACACATCTTTTTTAATCAAACACATATCGGCTTTGCATTTCAAACAAGCAGCTATTTCGAGCAAAATAGAAAACTAAAGACATAACGAACAACCACATTATTGAAAAATTGCAATGACTGAAACTAAATGTATGTAGTGCACATTTTTTGTAAAATGATGTGCCTACAACAATCACCTGGTATCAAGCTGGAGAATTTCCTGTACTCTAAGTACCAGAGCCACGGATTTAAAAAAGACCATTTCTCAATTGAATTTACCTGGAATCGAACCCGAGACCTCTTCATCCAGCGACAACGTTGCAAACCGTTTGAGTTATTGAGGTCGTCAAAATGTTTTGTTAGTAGAGTCTGTGGCTCTTCTACCTTAATTGCATTCACAACAACTTTATTAGCTTTGATTGAATTATTTGTTGTCTCCCACTCTTTGACATAGCGAACAAAATACAATCTTTAGATTTATGTTCTCAACGTATGTCCTATATTCGATAACACGGCTACTGTATAAATATTTACACCTTTCGCAAGCTCCGCGGCTCTGTGCTCACCGGCGGTTATAAAACGTTATGACACAGATTATAGTTGAGATTAATTGTTAAGCCAGAGATAACTACAGCCGGTTAGGCTTTTGAGGTTCGGTGAGACGCCTACTTTTGTGCATAAAAATTTAAATGTCTCTATTGAAATGATAATTCAGCTTTCAAAATCAAAGTCAAGTCAAATAGTCATTTATTCCTTATGTTCAATAAATTTACACTTGAAAACGTCACATTTAAGCTACCGCTCGTTCACTATGCTGACTTCCCTGAGAACGAGCAAGAAATTCATGGGATTGCTGTTTTCAAATTAACTTAAATACTATGGAATACACTTTCAATCATATTTGTGTGGAATCCGGAGCCATATCGTTTTTCCATACATCTTTATCTAACACGTAGTCTTCATAGGAATGAAACTATTTTTCCGGATTTAAATCGCGTATATTTGTTTTTTCAAACAAACCGACGTTTCGGGCCCTTTACAGGTCCCATGATCACGGTTGACTGAGGTGGTACAGTCTTCAATCAGATTTAAATCCGGAAAAATAGTTTCATTCCTATGTGTAACAATCGCGAAAACCTAAGAACTCGATACGTAGTCTTCAATTTTGTAAAAAAAAGTCATATCTTTTCAAATAAAATATTTTTAATATAGGTTTTAAACTTAGGAAATAATAATCTTAATACTATTGTAAAAACTTATACAGTTCCCAATAAAATAGTCGTTTACCTTGATCAAATAAAATTTAGTTAACAAATTAAGTTAAGAATTGACAGTGACAGTGACAGTTGCTTGTGAAGTTTCTGCATAGCTGATTTTTTTTTATGCTTTATTATGTTCGGAAAGGTATTAAACATTTCAATGTAACAAACAATCCAAAATTAACTACACAACGTTTATATATTCGACACCATGTAAATGATGCCAGAAACTTTCTCTCTCTTTGTTTTTGTTAAAATTAACAATACACTTGGATTCCTAATTATACAATCCACTCGGTTAACATGGAAATCGTGACTTGTGCTGACACTGTGTGCATCTAGTAACGATTACTGTATTACTACTGGATTACTAATAATTACCCTTGGTTTTGGTTACTGTGCTCATTCATTTACACTTTCCATCATTGTTCAACGAAAGGGTCGTTTTTTTTCTTATCGCCCGTAATAACAATTCTGAACCTACTATAAAAAGTTACGTAAGTTGCCTGTACGGAACCCATTGTAATAGAAGTGACGCCTTACGTTTGGCCAGTTTTATTTCTGTGACTCATGACACGGTCTCCATTGAATTACTTTTTGCTTTCGGCCATTGTTCGCTTTTTGCGAGTTTCATTGACGACGGATCACTGATCGCTATTTAATATTAGCTATAATTATAAATGTTATAAGAAACACATTTACAATTATTAGAAACTCAAATGGCAAGGAAATTTCTCATAATCGTATTTCTAATGATGAATTCTGTTTTTGTTCCTAATTATTGTACTCGCTATAGAAGATTTGAAAACTTCGATTGTTACTTCTGCAGACAAGAACAAATCAATGGTGTACTCTCGTTTACATCTAAAGTTCTTGAATACGTGCTTTTGTAAATTAAAATGTGCTGTTATCTTTATTGTTGTAAAATCTAAAAAGAAATACTTTTTCTGACAGAAAGACGGGATGAGAGCGACGAATCACTATATGAGTCGGCTGACTGTCACAGCGATGCCATATCTGCGAGTGAAGATACCTTACCCAGACTCGGTAAAACACCGACCATGAGTAAAGAGTCTCTCAAACTCGCTGTCACCGACGAAGAAGTCGAGCTCGCCAAGAACATCATCAAAAAAGGACACAGGAAAACCATGTCCTTGTCAAATCCTTTAGAAATCGTCAAGACCTTAGGTGACGAATGGTTCGACAATAAGAAAGAAATGGAAAAGAATACAGACAAACGAAAGTCGAAAGAAAGCCTTTGGAGTGAAGAGGACAGAGATTCAATTAACAGTTCCTCAATGAAAATTAATCCAGAAAGAATAAATAGCAAGAAAGATAACAAAAGCCAGTCAAGTAAAAACAGTGCTGTTGATGGTTCTAAATCTAGAAAAAGTAATAAGGGTTCTTCGGTTAGTGCTCTCAACTTCCTAAGAAGGAAGAAGGTTCCGACGTCTGCGATGAAAGCTGTAGAGGTTGTGGCTGAAGTTGTGGACAAAATTATTAGCACTGAAGAGTTACTAAATTATACTAGATTATTTCTTGAAGAAGAGCGACGACACGCATCTGTTCGAGATTACAAACCACCGCCTGTTGAGACTGATTCTGATGATGATATACCTACTCCTAAATTGATTGGAGAACACAGAAGGAGACTCAGCAGGCAGACTTCTAGAAGTAAAAGTAAAGCTAGGGGAAAGAGTCAGTCCGTGAAAGTGAATACTTTGAGGAAATCTCACAGTGGGACTTTGAAGAAAGGCAAAAAAAAGATGACCAAGACGCCGTCAATACGAAGCAGGCAAGCTAGCATTGTGGACCAGACACCTGTGTTGAAAAAGAAGACTTCAGATTCGTTAAAACATAATTCTTGGCTGTTTAGCGGATCTAAAGGTGAGTTACATAAATGTGCAAACGGTAGGCCAGACTACAAACAATTTCATTCAACGAAAGGTAAGTGAATTTTCTTAATTATTGAAAGAACATTGTCGTGTGGAAAACTTATATGCTACTAGGTTTTAGCTTAATATTAAAATAAAACTCGACACATTTATCGTTACCGGATGATTCCTAGGCATGTAAGTGTACAAACGTACATTTCAACTTAGTTTTTAGTATTATTTTCATACTTCAAAAGTACACACATCAAAAGTGTCTAGGGATCAAGCACGTTTTTGCTAATTATTGAAAATCGGAAAAACAATTTAATTAAAAAAGAGATTTTCAGTAATTGGCAAAAAAGTGCTAGGTCCCTAGACACTTTTGATGTTTGTAGTTTAAATGACCTATGTATTTAAGAAATAAATGTCTGATTACTAATGTGCTTCTGCACTTAGTAACACTCAACCAATTTGGTATTGTTTAAAATCACTGTTTCAGTTTACATATTAACACTACAATAGAATAAAAATTAAATAAAAAAATGGTCCAAGAAAGTTAACTAAAGCAATTTGTTTTACATTTCCAAACACTAAAATCACGTAAGTTACACGAGTAACGTTGAGCGCTAAGCTCGCATCAGTCAAACACTGACTTCTGGGCGTTATTGAGAACGGACTGCCTGTGGTGTGTTACGTCATGAGTTTGAGGTGAGTTATCTTTAAACGGAATAGTTGTTTATTTGTTATAAATAATCGACATAGCGCTAATGCTAAGTATTTCTCTGTTTAGATTAATTATGACAGGTTCTGGCGATGGCTATTCCATTTCTATAGTCTGTCTTTTTTGAAAACGGAGTAAAATGACAGTTCATTGTGCAAAAGTGTTGCCCGCTTACGAGCATCTAGTGATTCCAGTCGATAAATATTCTATCGACAATCGACTGAATATTGGTCACGCTTAAGGAATAAATAGCCGAACAACAAGTTCATTTGAATTGTCGATTTTTGTAAGTTCATACATACATACACTGTATTTAGAATTTACGAAAAATACAAAGAGGAGACATATTTTAGAGTTTTTGATTTTAATTCAATGTATATAATCAAATCCGGCAATTCTTGTTAAAATATATGTGAATAAAAATTGATCTCGATACTAGTAGGCCCACTGTTAAAATAAGAATAAA
>NW_020653757.1:2105695-2134042 GCF_003589595.1 Hyposmocoma kahamanoa
TTTTTAGTTGCCACCCCCTTTTTTCTATGTAGCAATAAGGTCGCCTGTGCCTGATGCAGTTCTGTGTTGCCATTGTTTTATTTTGCAGTGAAGAATCTTTCATTTCATTGCTTGTTATAATTTGAATGACGATTCGTTGCACAAAATTTTGATTTGAAATTTTGAATTTTGAAATTTTGTTTGCACAAGAAATGAGGATATTAAAATCAAGTCGCTTTGAAAATAATACAGAAAAATTAAGTCCTGTTCTTAGGGTCTGCTAGGTGGGAAACCCTACACCTACGTAATTAAGATCTCAGAAGTTGATATGATGTATGTATGCATGATATGTATGTATTTTTTCACGTTAATTCTGACCAATGTTTATGAATATAATAGTATAAAACACGTGTAAAATAAAAATGGAATATTCCGACTGGCTGGCTCGTGACTGGTTGCATTCGCCGTCCAGGAATGTCATAAAGATTCTCGTAAAAATGTCTATAAAATTAATACTAGTCCCGACTGAATACTATATTTATGCTTCTCTTCAATGCAAGCAATATATTTTTTTTTACAATAAATTGGCAAACACTGGTACTCGTTCTCGTAAGCACGGAATCGTACCACAGTCTGCCAGTTGGACCAAACTATTGCGATTACGTGCCTTTGCATCTGCACGCTAGTCTAAATATTGGGAACAAAATTGAATTGTTCTTTTTTAATAAATGTGGAGCGATAGCAAGAAACACAGTTAAAACATAAAATATCGCGTAAACATCGATCGTAATTTAATTTGTTTACTTGGGTAATAGAAATGAGCGATATCTTGATGTGAAAATAACGAAATCCTATTGGTTGCTAAAACACATCTCTCTTTGCCGCTTTCGTGGATGAAGGGTCATAGCCTGTACGGTTTTTAAAAGCCACACAACGCGATTTCACGGTGGCGCGGCGCGGGCGCAGCTCGTTTAGAGCGAACATTAAAAACTACTTGGAAGTATAAAAATAACCAACATACATTATTTTCTACGCCTTTTGCAAGTCGCCGCGAGTGACAAAAGGCAATAGCTAGCACCAAAACAACTCGCCAGCAGGTAAAGGTTATTTACTCCACTTCAAAATATAGCAGGAAATATTGTCTGTTGGAATATACTTAACTGCCTCCGTGCCGAACGGTTACCATACTGACTGCCACACAGAGGGCCCAGGTTCAATTCCCGGGCCGGGAGAAATATATGTATGGCCGACATTTATTTCTCTGAGTTTGGGTGTTATTTGTGGTTGTCTATGTGTGTGTCCATGGCACCCGCGATATAGGGTTTCCCAAGTGCAGGGCTATGTTGAGTGTGCGCATTATTATTATTATATATTAGAAATGAACATAATGCATTTATTGTCTTGATTGTAATAGCATGTGATCTATACTCATAATTACCGCACACACAATCTACCTGCTACGAGCGCACTACGTATGCGTATCCATATGAGCATAATAAAAAGTATATAATTATATTAAAAGAAACTACATACCTTCATACTATTTCCACGGTAAGTGTCTCTTCGTAAACCTGACGAATCTCGTAGGCAACATGTCCTAATATGGTGACTGCGTTCAGGCAAACGTGCTGTATTAGCCGGGCCCCTTGTTGCGTGACATGACTTAATGACTGTCTGCGTAATTCTGCTGGTAGGGTTCGGATAGCGTGTGTGCAGCGAAACCGCCAAGCGAAACTTTTAAAGCATTCACCATTGCTGGGTAGGAAAAGGTCTTTGCCACTGAGCCATTGCCGCAGTGATCGACAGTTAGGTGTATCTAATAAAGTGATTTGTATTTAGCACCGCTGTCAAACAGTGTCAGGAGTCAATTGATTGTGATGTGAGCTGCGTGGGCGATCGCGGACGGAAGCGCCCCATCCTAGTTGAGTCATGTCGCCAAATTGGCTGCCGCGCTGTGCGTGCGGGTTTGACAACAATAGACTAAGCTGGGGTCGTTTCAAAGCAGTATGTTTTGTTGACCTGCACTACATTATTAGTAGCCTTCGAAACGAGTCCTTGGCGCATTGAAATATGCATGTCGATATTACGCGGGAGAAAGAACGTAAAGGTCAATTTTTATCAAAAATGAATTACTGATATACTCGGGGGAAATATATTGATACTGTTTCGATTTGCTTACCGGAAGTTTTATTATTCGTCAAAAAATGGCAATTTTACATAAACATAGTAATAAAAATAAAAAGATTATGAGCTAGAGTTACAACGAATATTCGGTTTCTACTCGGTATTCGGTTTATTTTTTGTTACTTAGCCGAACGCCGAATATTGAATTACTGTTCGGCAGTATACCGATTACCTAATGCAAGGAGGAAGAAATAAAAAAAAACCAGTAAATTATCGTGTACATTTTTATTAATTCTGAATATAAACACTAAGCACAATTTTTTGCTTCTTTATCTAAAAGATCAAAGTAAATGTAACCTAAGTTATATTTCGATATATAGGTACTTCAACGATGAATTTACCTTCCCCTAATTTGGTTAATGACGCACTTGTCGTTGTATTCTGATTTTTATAATATCCAAGTTTTCCCTGCAGAGTAGAAGTGTAGCAACAAGAGCTCGTATACATGTAAATAACAGCACAAACAATCAATGAACAGGTTATTTTTTAATAAAATGAGAGCCCGAGAGCGCGTTTCAAATAATTTATTACATAAACAAGATCAACGTCCCTGTATCGCACAGGCAATAACGCGTCATTTATAAATTGTGGTATTTCTCTGCATCAATGCATTCGTTATATTTACTAATGTTTTTGTTATATGCAATATATATCATATTTTTCTTAATAAACGATATCCGTCAAAACGCCTTGTTTAAGTTATCGATTTCAGTGAGACTGAAGAGCTGCTAAGAGAATATATATATATTTTTTAATGAAGTATGCATTAAATTCGTATTTAGAGAGCATTGACTGCCTCCGTGTCAGAACGGTTACCGTGCTGACTGTCACGCAGAGGTCCCGGATTCGGTTCTCGGTCCGGGAGAAATAAAATATAGGCCACATTTATTTATCTTGAATTTGGGTGCAATTTTTGGTTGTCTGTGTGACAACCGCGATACAAGGTTTCCCTTGGGCGGGGCTATAAGCGTGTGCGTTATTATTGTTATATATTATTTGTTCCGCCCTCTGTTTATCATCATTTTCTATAATTCCGTTTTTGAGTTTAGTGTCATTCCGAGATAGACTGAAAGAGATTGCCGTCTGGCAAACAGGCGACCTGACGTACCGTCTTTTGTATATTTTTAAAATTATGATAATTGACAAAGACCGAAACAGCCAATTTGTTTATAATATCACTGCAAGACATTCATTTGCATCCATAAGGAAGCTCATTTATTTATGATTCACGTTGCAACGCTCCGGGGCTGCTCCGCTCAATCATTGTTTGTAAGTTGATTGGCCGGCGACCTGATTGTTATTTTTGGACACCAATATGGTTTATTGCAAATTTCGAAGTTCAACTTTAAGATGTACATGACTGTGTGGTTATCGGTTACTAATAAATATCCGTCCATAATATTTCTATAGATGAGGAAAACTGAATTCACAAAATGTAAGTAATCAATGTAAAAAAAAACTAATGCTACAGTACTGTAATCATCAGTATGCGCAGTGTGGTGATTATCCACATTGCTAGGATATGTGTCCATCAGGTGGATTTCAGGTGATTTATTCAAATTCAAATTGAAAATATTTATTTTCTGACGACAAGATCCATTGGTGTCTGTAAAATAGAGAGAAATAAAACTTTTGAACTATTGTTAGTAAGAAATACAGAAACATATTACTTACGCTCTAAAATGTCATGTACATGTACTTACGGGGCATCTTTTTTTTATACTATCACGTGACGGGGCGAATCATTGTCCGTACGAGATGCCTCAGTGCGGGCGCTCTGTGGTCCTCTGCCACAACATTCAGGGTGCTGTTGTTACTCTTCCGGAGCCTACGATGCTACTTTTTTCCGCAAGACGGAATGAACGCAATTCATACCCAAATTGCACTTATGCGAGAAATGGTTTCATATGCCTTTGAGTTAAAAGAGAGTTTGATACACAATCCCTAGGGCAAAAATGCTCATGGTCAACCCTTTACACGAGTGCGGTTTGGAAACTCACATATCTTAGAAAGATTGTGCACTTTCTTCGACGTTATTTATTAATTAACGAAAGATATTGCTACTAAACATTTATAACGTAAATTAGAACTTGAAGACCTCTCAGTTGCCATTTTGTTCCTAAGAAACCCTATTTAATATTTCACCATAAACTACCTTTGCCTTTGTTACGGACACATTGTCATTCAAGTCATTGTCATTTAAGTGTTAAATCCATAAACCTATAACCTCGATTATGCTTATCTTTTCACATTATAAAATAATTATAGTAGACTGAACGTCGTATTGTTGCCCAACATTGGACGTATGTGAGCTGCCGCTGTACGTCATATTTAAACTAAACAATTAAAGTTATAAAAGAGTCCTTTGTGCTAATCGTAAGGCATGCCAGATATTTCCCGCCATTTGCAACGGCAATTACAGTCACAGTGCTGCGAACAATGTGTCATATGCTTTTAATTACGCCTGTTATTGAGTATTTATTAAAGTTTGCCTTAGTCGTGTTTACTGCGGACCTTGGCGTTCTCTTATTAATTTTATTATATCGTTTTCTGTAAATATTAACTCATATTCGTCTTATTCTTAAGGGTTGAGGTCAAGGGCCGGTGGTCAAGGCCTTTTTTAAAATTTAAAATCGTGAACGCATTGCCACTATCTCGCAGCGATGCTGCGTTACGCGTTTATCTAGTAAATGCTTACTGCCTTGAATAGCTCCAAACTGTAGTTTTCGGGAAACCATTTCTTTGCTGTAAGCATCAGGAAAGATGAAGCTAATGGGTTCGTGAATGGATAGAAAGTCAATTCAATGACATAAGGTCCATTAGACAGAAGGAGCAACAGTGAGGGTGAAACTAAATTGTAAAGTTCCCGCGCACACTCTCCGTACCTCTGTCCATAGCTTCTTTACTTTGTGTTGCCTAATTTGCGCGCAGGCCTTCCCCATAAAGCGCATGACAATTCTTTCAATAAACGATCATCACTAGTGGCGGTTTCCTTAGTGCGCTTACTTACTTATTCTCTCGATGCAGAGCGACTCAAACTCAAGGGTTGTCAATTCATGTTTTTCCGGTTTTGGCGGTAATGTAAAAAAATGTAAACTAATATATTTATTTATTAAGCCTGTGATGTTAATAAACATCTTATCTAATTATTCTAATTGCCGCCTTTATGGTCAATATCTAAACTGACGTTTTATTAGCTTTGTTTATCATTTAAATCGGCTTTATTATGAGATAGAATGAAGGCCGAGACAAGATTATTTGCTTTAAATACTTGAAGTTGCAAGTTTACTATTTCTATTGAGTATTGCACAGTAATCGTTTGAATGCACGTGTAAATTTAGTGTTACGTATGCGTAGTGATAAATGTATAAAACTCGTATATCGGTAACATAACAGTTTATAGTTACTTTGCGCTTTTGTCGCACGATGAGATCATCGGCGTCCGCGCACGACACACTGCACTGTAAGCCGTTATCGAGATGATTACCAAGGACTACGGCTAGTCTTGTTTTGTTACACACACGTTATGTAAAGACCGTCTCTGGACAGCCACTGGACGCAATTTTGAGGAACAGGAGATTCTGAATCGAACTATGCAAATAGCTTTTTTAACTTTTAACGCCCATTCTGGCTAAAGGGGATGATGTGCCACACAATTGCGTCAATTAAAAATAAATTTGATGGACTTTGAACGGTGGCGCCCAGTGCTGTTTTTTGTTACTATCTTGGAAGTCATAACTCTAGTCAGATTCCACTTGGCCTTGAACTGAGTGATTTGAAATGAAACTATTTTTCCGGATTTATATCGCGTATATTTGTTTTTTTAAACAAACCGAGACGTTTCGGGCCCTTTACAGGTCCCATGGTCACGGTTGACTGATTTAAATCCGGAAAAATAGTTTCATTTCCTATGTGTAACAATCGCGAAAACCTAAGAACTCGATGAGTGATTTGATTTTGAATAAGTTTTACACACATTTAAAATATGTAAAAATGGAGCTTTTTTTTAATTAAAAATTGCTTCTATGATTGTTTCGCGACCGCTGGATAATGTAATTGCAACTAATTGTTTTTATTGTAATTGCAAGCTCCATTTTGGTTGTCCGGTATTTCTTATTTTATCCACAAAACCTCATCACAGTACCATCTGTAGTTTGCAAGGTAAGTAACTCGACAAAAAATATTTAAATGTTTGTCTCAAATTGGAGATGTCGTGGCGGCTGTCAAAAGTAAGTAATGCAATTACCTTTTTCTTAATGACTAGCAGTTTTAGATTTCTTTTTTAATGCAGATAACAATATTTTTCTTTATTTTTTTTTTCCATTATCAAAAACAAAAATATTTTCCACAATATAATTTTTCATACTTTTAATTAAATTATTTCGAGAAAAATTGGTCTAAAAACAGGTACTATACCTTAATCGGTATAGGTACGTAGATGTTGGTGAGTAATAGTGTATTTGTTAACAGGAGAGGCCCGCCGCGAGGGCTCCACAGAGGACACGACAGCAGACGTGGACGCGGACGCGAGTGACGCGCCCGCCAAAGACCAGCTCGATAAAGACAACAAGTGAGTGCTCATTTTACATGTTAGTACACGGACAAGTGTGTACGTACATCGTAATTCGCTCTTTCACTTAACGTTGAAATTCAACTCGATCCCACTGATGCTGGTAGGACAGTCCAAAACGTAAAACTCGTGTTGTTGTTGATGACTGTACCACGGTAGATCAAACTGTGATACAACCAGGGTGAATTTTGGATAAATATATTGTGTCAAATATTATCTAAAAGCTTACAAGTTGCTTTTGGACTATGACTTGATAACACTTCTTATTGTTATCAGTATTCACGTTATAAAGTATGCAGATTTTTCCACCGCTAGAATTAGGTAAAAAAAATATTGTTTACATACAGGTATCGCCATCTAGCGGTGTTAGTTAATAACTTGCAGTTGCGCTACTCGCCACCAGACGGCGACACTGTTTTAAAATTATGGTTTGTTATGTGATGTTTCATTGTTTTAGATATTGACAAATAGTGCAAATTAGTTAATTAGGAGCGGTTAGTTCGAATATATCAATGTATAGATGATTAAAATGACGGTCGCTTTTCAGCTGGCGTGGCTCCGCGGTTAACAGCCGCGGCGTGAACCGCGCGGAGAGTTGTCGCGAGCGAGACGCGCCGCGTCGCGGCAAGCACCGCAATGCGTCCGACCCCAACCGTCTCACCTCTGCCGCGCATAACCACCAGTGAGTACCAAGTTTTGTTTTCATCTTCGATAAATATTTCTGCGAAGTGAACGTAGATTTTAGCACACTTATATTTGTTTCTCTACTTGGTAATAGATGGCGCTGCTTGTAGTGTCAGAGAAACTTACGTCATAATGTTTTTATTAGGTTTATTATACAATGTTTGCGGCCTAACTAATATTAACTATTGCGATTTTATATTATTTTTATACCCTCTGGTTAAAATTGATAGAATTTAGTTTAGTTTAAAATGGTCGTTAAAACATCCTTCTTATAAGCACCAAAATGTGTCGATTCTTCACTAAATTCAAACCTTACAATGACAAATCACACATTCTCACAACTGAGCTGTCATTTATCCAACGCTGAAACTATTTAACAAACGAAATTGCACTTTAGTGCGTTTGCTATAGAATATAGTATAAATACAGTGCATTTACGTCGTTTTACAGTCTATTCGGTTCAGACGCGGAATTAACTTTAGGGAAACAAGAGAAAAACTGAATCTGGGGATCGATTTGAGCATCACTCATTTAAAATAGTGGTCGATAGTTTCTTGTAGGAAATTTTCAACTCGGCGTGAATATTAAGTTACAGTTTGTATTTAATAAATTTACCCGTTTTTATATACTTAAAACTTGTATGCGAATTATTCAAAACGCGCGTAAGTTGTCAGAAAAAAGACCCATCACCGTCCATTTCGTTATTATTGTTGTACGGACACTACGCTCAATTCAATAATCGGTCCAAGCTGCGAGAAATAGAACTTAAAATAGAACATGTGCATTTCTTGATTTTTTTCAACACTTAATTCGCACAACGCAACTTAACAGCATTTGGCATACTTTTAAAGACTTAGTTTACTAAAAGCTGTATATCAGTTTTTTTATGAATTCCCTAAAAT
This sequence comes from Hyposmocoma kahamanoa, assembly GCF_003589595.1. Taxonomy (NCBI): domain Eukaryota; kingdom Metazoa; phylum Arthropoda; class Insecta; order Lepidoptera; family Cosmopterigidae; genus Hyposmocoma; species Hyposmocoma kahamanoa. The sequence continues at coordinate 2,114,015 of NW_020653757.1, forward strand.
TCCGGTCAGTTTATAAAATATGTTTTATAAAATAAACAGCATTCCGCAACAAAATTGTATTAGAATTGAATCTATAAACAAACCTGCTCAATCAGCGCCTGTTTAACATGATCCTTTTCAGTCACACTTTCAATTGAAATGAGAGTTCTTCCGAAATTGGTCAATATTACAAGGCAATTCAACTAAGATAGAACCAATTTTATATGAACCACGTCTCTTATGAAAGAACATATCTTTCATTTAGACTCGAGAGGGTCCTTGGAAGCTGGTCAGGGTATAGAGAAAACCATTTTAAAAAGGCATCTGAAATGTATTTTAACGAATGAAAGTCAGGGGTCTATGAAAATGGTACTTAATCGACTCAATGGTATTCAATGTGTTCAGTTTTCAGTACTGCGCGCGACTATCGCCGCATCGGACGCATTCGGACGGTCACTTTGAATGTTTGTCGAAGAAATAGCGAGTTTCATTTTTTTAAATGAAATTTGTTTAAATGAGTGCATTTCGTGCGATATCAGTGAATTTAATTAATTAGGCAATTTATGAGGTACTCCATTTTAAAGTGAGGTTTTGTTTATTTATTTACATATATTTATATTTGTCATTTTAAAATTTAACATTTCTGCGACTACTAGGTAAGTTTTAATTAAAACAAAATAGTTGCAAATTACACCACTACGTAGAGACGATGTTAACCATATAATCATTTAGAAATATCCTACTGCGGTGCAGGAATCCCCGTAGGTTATTCTGTGGTGCACTTCGTTGCATTAACTAACAATTGTAAAATGGAAGAATTTAAAAAAATACCTAATTAACATTTGTAAACAAATTATACATGATTGAAGATTTTCGTAGCCTAGCCTAGCCTAGGGATTCGATTTCTGTTAGAACCAATTTAGAAAACGATCTTTTCTAAATTGATTTCGCTGTTTGTGCTGAGGGTATTGTCCTCCGAGTTAATTTCGCTACACGAATGCCCGTAGTACGGGGAAAGTTTGAGACGTGTAAATTGGTATTTAGTTGGCAGCAAAATGGTATTGAAATTTCAAGTTTTCTTCCTGTACGTCGACTAGAGCACCATGTATATAGCACGAGAATGAACAATGAGTGCCGGCACAATAGACAATCTGAACACACAGACGTCTTTAATAACACGCTCTTTAATGACACGGATCACGTACATGTGCTTACACTGTGTATGTACAATATTCTCATAGTAATTCATTTACAAGATTCGATAACCAAGAGCGGTATTCTATTTAAGAGCAAACCTTCGGATATCTCTGTATATTCTTTTTTTTATAGTATCGATGGCATACATTATAATGGTTGCCATCGTGGTGAAAGGATTTTGCCAATTGGCGTAAGTTACTCGCCGATTCCTGCTAAGGGTGCGGCAGACTTACAGGAAAGGAATGGTTCGTCGCGTGTGGAGGCTCCTCTAGTGCACCCCTCCCTGCACTTTGAGTACCATAGAAACTAAATTCACTACAGGCCTGTACACAAAAAATCTAGACCTGAACCAACTTAGATAATACTTCGTTACCGAAATTGATCCTATCGGTTTTGACCCGGATTTTATTCATCAAAGACCCCGCCTTCTTCTGAATTCTGACTGCTTAATCAATGAGGTCGTTAATTATTTTTCAGAGCTCGGCTTTAATTGTTGTAGTGCCCTGCCAGTAGTCCTTGTTGTACGCTCTCCCTTGAATCTTTTTATATGACCCCAACATACATTATCACTTTTATCTGGGGGCCTACTATGAGCTCTTAGAGCAATCCTATTTAAGCCTGTGAGTTGGATTGCAAATTCGTACTATGACCTCACAAAAACAATTCACTGTCCATGCAGTTTACGTCTCCATTCGAAATCCATTCACCTTTTCTTTCATAGCAAAATAGTACCTTGACGTGCCATTTGCCGTGCTGATGGCGCTCTCATCTGTAAAAATAAGCAATTCAAAAATAGAAATTTCGTTTAAGTTTTATTATATTTTTAGTTTCATAATTATTTGTTATCTTTATAGGCCTTTTGTCAATAAATAAATACTATTAATCTATTGAGCGTTTTTTGAAAATTTTAGTTCGACCTCCCAATCTTTAAATTATTGTTGATAAATTATTTATTGGCATTAATGTTATTGCAATTTTTAAATGGAATTTTGATCATTTTAATAATTTTATTTACCGAAAATAACTATTAAATTGTGCCAAATTTGACTTTAATGCAACCAATGAAAGTGTACGAATACAAGATACGTTTCAATTATGGTATCAAATTACAAACTCGCCTTACTAATTTCAATGATAATGACTAGACGTGACATGTAATTTTGTCGTACGACAAATTGTAAAGTATGACTGAAAAGTTGCCGATATTACAAAATAACGTAGTAAGTATAATCAATAATAAAATTAATAAAAATATATAATTATTCTCATTTTGAACACAATTAGTCAGTGGTGCTTGAACGCTCCCAGGATTTAGTATGTAGTTCCATCTCGCTCTTATTAGAAGTCAGCCAGTCATAGACAATAATTAACGTTTAAAAAGTAAATGCCATGCCATTCCCGTTCAACTTTGTGTAGGTCATGATACGAATTTAAGCAATTCAGTTTTACCACGTCAAATGAATTGCCTGGAACTTGGCTGGCTGCTTATAAGCTCGTAGTAGGTCCCCTGGTCCTTTTAATTGACCTCAGTCTTCTCCTGGGGAAGCTTTTGACAGAGCGATGGATGGAAATTAAAATATTAGAAATTACAGACTCTTTTAAAAACATCCATATTAATGTTTATTATAATGCGGAAGATTTGGGAGACGCGAACAATGTGAAATTAAAACACAGGCGTGTCTTTTCTCAACAAAACGGAGTGCTCACTCCGACTTTTCAAGATGTATCCGTGCCGATAAGTGGCAATCTTGAGCTACTCGAGATGACCGTTCAAAGTCTACTTTGGTGGACAAAAAACTGAGCATTCTTTCCAAAGTCAGGCATTATTTTACAGCTGATTGTTTGATTGATTCAATCGTGTATGGCGTACTGCTGCCACTTTTGAGACGGCTCTGCCCGATACGAGTTAAACGCCTTGGACTCGGAGCGAAAATCAAAAACTAGACTTGTTAGTAAAGATTCTTTTGCTACTGCAAAATCTCGACCAACGCAGAACAGTGGCTTGCTTGTCGGTTGTCTATTGGGTACATTTCGGAGTGCGTGCAGGAATTTTACAATTCAGTTCCACTCTTCCAAATCCAGGGCTTAAAAAAAAATAAAAACGGAAATATACGTCTGTCTAAGTATTCAGTGCATTTCCTCTCACGTTATCTCGTGTCTGGAAGCTCTATTGTTCTTAAACTGTAGCTGAAGCCGACGGGAGAGTGGAGTGGGAGGACAGGAGGGGGTGTCTAGTGGAAGGGGAGGACACGTATAAAGAGTGGGTTTTATTCGCGATTCCAGCGCAAATTTTTGTGTTTTGTGCATCAAAGTCCCAAAATGCATTTCATCAGGCCATGTTCAAGAGATGGTCTATTATTCCAAGCTACACGGAGACCTGTGTATACGACAAAGTAGCATCCGCCTAAAACTGGTTTCAGGCGTCGCAGAGCATAGCTCCGTATTAGTGAACGACAACTCACGAAAGCTCTATCGCAGTCCGATGAACAATAATGGAACACATACGATACAAACATACGTTAATTTAAAAAAATATACATAAGTTATTGATATAGTTAGATTATATTTACATGCTCTTTGGAACTGTCTACTGAAAAGTTTTGCTATACGCTGAAAAAATAGTCTTTCATGTAAACACAGTTATAAAAATAAAGAAGTTATGACTAAATAATTTTTTGTTTTTCACTAGTTTTTCTTTCCTGGAGTAATTATCTAATTATGATACACAGAATAGGAAAATGCATCGCCGAACAAGCTCTGTTGGAAACACGCCAATCGCCAACCGGGGTTTTCCAACGGTTTCTCTGAACAAATTTATCCTAAAAAAATCTCAATCTGTGCATGTTTCTTTTTATTTCCTTTGTCTGTTACATTTATTTACGTGTTTGGGTATTTAGTATTTTAATGATAAATCAAAATACTACATACTTGTCTAGATTTTATTTAGTGTTTTCTTGATGTATGGTTTTCATAAAGGGCTGACAGCTTCAATAATGATCAAAGCTAAATAAATAAAGAGTAAATAAATCCACATAAAAATAGTGTAAAAATAAAAATGTTCATTAGTAGCCTTATCCCACTATGCTTCCGTTCCGTTGAAGCTTGTGTTTAACAATTTTATTTTCCATATTATTTTTGACTCGGCACCATTGCAGCTAGGGTCTCAATGCACCACCCAATAGACGATACTGTACCTAGTAGCAGTTCTACAAAACAATACACATGTTATCTACCAACAATTTTTAATTATTCGGCTGCTTCATTGACGCCTCATTGCAGCAAAAATAAAGACTTTCGTATTCACAATAAAAATAAACAATATTATAAAAGTGATGTTTTGTTAAACATGTGACGGTGCAGACGCTCTTATTGCAATCTATGTCTTCCGGGAATTGAAAATACACTTATACTATGATAAGGTAATAAGTGTTTACATTTTCGTAAATGTTAGTTTTACGTTGATTGACATTCAAATTTTGATAGCACTGATAGAGAACGTAATTGTCCAACGGCGTGTACGTACTTTTTTCAAGACGTGATGGTACAACGTGATAGAAGATAGTGGACAGTGGGAGAACGGAAATGGACCTTTTATAACAAAACCTCTCGTTAACTTTGAAGGAAAACATCGTGATGAAATCTTCGTGTCGAAGGAGGTTCATAACTCGTAGAACACGCGTGAAGTCCCCAAGCGCTGGGAAAGGCGTGAGACGTTAATGTTGATGTGACCGCGGTTGTTGCTAGTGCATAACATTTTTGACCAAACAATGGTTGGAGAACTAAAGAAACCGTTGATTTTCCTACCAGCCTATATATCAAATCGAACTAGATATAATTTAATATTTCGTTTGAAGGTTTTCTTTTCGAATAAATATTATCATTACCGATTTTCGCGATATTTAGTATCGCCGTCATAGTAAGCAATAAATTAAAATGTGCGCATGAGTGTGCCTTGAAAGAGGTTCGTCTGCTGGTGATCCAGTTGACCATATTGTATTTGCCAAGCGAGCATTCTCCAACGGAACCATCAAAACGTTTTTATAATTTTCCGAAGTACTTATAACGAAAAATAACAGTAAATATTTACAAAAACTGAATTTGAATCCAGGGAAAACAGACATAGGCACCTTGTGGGTGTTCAGCGATCACGTAGAATATAAAGTTCATACGTCTTACGGCAATGTAAACAAACGCCCGCCAAGCAGTGGAAATGTACCCGAGGGAAATTGAGAAACACATATGCATATGAAGTTTGTTGACTTCTACGTGTTAATTTCGTATTTAAATTCAATTTTTACATATTTCTATGTGGACAGGTAAGTTTTTTTATAATACCAAGTGAGGGGAGGCACAAGCGTGTGCCTCTTGGTAAGCGACATGCCTGTACATAGCAGTGGCAGTACCATTCAGAGTTTTAAATCGCAAAGGTCCGAGGGACATCGCCAATGCGCCTGTCACCCTGAGAAATAAAGTTGATAAGTCTCGTGTGCCTTAGTTTCACCAGCACCCTCACCCTTTAAAACCAGAACGCAGTAATGCACACTTTACATGAAATGGATAAGATGGCAGTACTTTCTTGAACGAACTCTTACGAGGAGTACCGCTGCTACTGAAAAGTGAAATGGTAGCAAGAAAAGTATTTGTTCTTAACAATTAAGGACACTGTAGTAATTTCGCCATCACGGTGCGCGGTGTAGCGGCCGCGCGTTGCGTCGTCGGTATGATTCTCGCGATATCCGGCAAAGTAAACAAACAGTCACAAGAACGGATAAAGTTAAACGTAAACTCGATATTGAAGCCTCATTCGGCCAGAGCAGAAATAGGATCGTCTGCCGACCGACCCACATTTAAAATAAATCGATTTGAAACGCATTAAACTTCTACAGATATGTCGGGACGAACGTACTCGTAAGCGATATCTGGTCGGTTTGGAGCCGTTTCTGAATCTTTTTGTTTTAATTTGAACTTCGAAGTTGAAGGAAGATATCCTACTTAGAGAACTAGTATTGTATTATTGTCTGACACATGTATTAAATTATCGAGAGAAATACAAATATACAATATTTTCAAAGATTTTGAGATGCATTTATTTTCGTGACGAATTTGGGTTTCGAGGCACCAATGTTATAGCTAGCTCTAGCTGGTGTACTTGCAATTTCAAAGGCGACGGTAGCTATCCCAGTGATAAACATAAACTAACGCGCCGCGGTCATATCCGTGACCCAGTACCCGTTCTATTCTGGGCAGGTGACGAAATCATCTCAGATTTTACTTAACTCCACCGGAGTTTTGTGCAGACGTGATGCATTTTATCAGTAGGTACAGCCATTTTAACAGTATAAAAGTTACTTGCTTGACGGTAATCATCGCAAATAATAATATAATAATAACGCACACACTCAACGTAGCCCCGCACTAGGGAAACCCTGTATCGCGGGTGCCATGCACGCACATACATATAGACAACCACAAATTACACCCAAACTCACGAGAGAAATAAATGTAGGCCATTCAAATATTTCTCCCGGCCCGCGAATCGAACCTGGGACCTCTGCGTGGCAGAGCATGGTAACCGTTCGGCCACGGAAGCAGTTTATTAATATGTTAGTTTTGAATACCTCTGCGGAAGACTTCGCGATGAGATAGTCCTTTGACGATCTTTTTTGCTTAGCTAGGAAATCAAATCACGGGCAGTGATTTTCCTCGGCGCGGTGTCAATCAATCTCGCTATCTCGCTTGTCATAAGCCTGTAAGTGTATGTTTTAGCCGTAACTGAACTGCGGTTAATTATCTTATCAATTATTTTGATACCATTCATAGAACTTTGGTCGAACTACTCCGACCCCAAAGAAAACTCTCGGCGAAGCAAAGCGGCGAGAGAAAAGACATTCAGAAGTTGGAGTTCTTGGTTCACTCTTAACGCGGCAAATGTTTTGTTTTTGTTCAATGTCGACGGTTTAATTTGAACTCTTTTTTTTTAACAATTTCTATCCAGCTCTATCTTTAGCAAGTAGTATTTCTGTGGTTGTCGTTGAGGCTAAAATTATCATCTTTTCATTGACTCGAAAGACTTTTTCCTGTGAGTTCTGGTTAATTTGGCTTTCCTGACTTCGTAAATGATCTTTGTAAACAACTCAAGTACCTTTTGTGCACCTGAATAGGTATACAAAAGACGCATTAGCCAGAGGCGGGGTTAGGTGTGTTCTGACGTCACAGGGTGTGGAAGGCTATGCGATGGACGTTCTTAACAAGCGACACACCTTAAGCTACCCCGGCCTGCGCAGTATCAAAACATTTCCTCACTTTTATGCGCAAATTATCCATATTACCCTACTGCTCTTTTGGCGTCCGGGTCTTTGACTTTTTTTCATTCGGGTTTGCCCACGGCATGATCGCCTTGGTCTCAGGCGAATAGACCAGTACATCGGTTATAGTATTGTAGTCCTTACTGTTATTACAGGATTACAGCTTACTCCATTTCTGTACAGTTGGCAAAGATGGTTTTTACATATTACACCAGGTTTTTTAAAATGGTTTTACTGGATTGGCTTACTGTTACAAGGATGTGCAGGATCTATGACATAAAGACAACTTTCTTTACAGTTATAGTAAGTAGGGGATAACATGTGACGTCATTGAACAGGCGTGGAAATGGCACTTATTGGGACTCCATGACCTGGCTTGTGTGTTTGCTCGCTAGCGCCAGCGACTTGCTTTTGGGATCGTTTAATCAATATACAATCCACGAGAATTACATGTAGTATAACTCGCAGGTTTGAGGGCACTCGGTTCAGGACAGTCTAATCTTATTATATTACTTTTCGAAGATCAAAAAATCTTATTTTGGTTTATCCGTCGACCGTGAAATTGTGAGAAACTATTTCAGCTTAGTATTATGCAAAGGACGCTCGACTGGAACGATGACATAATTGTCAACTTATAAGTATTCAGATGTCGTCGTCGCTGGCTTAGTCCTCTTGACGTCTACGCCCTCTTGACTATCGATTGCAACCTCTCTTGAAGGGTAGATAGAATATTCTTTTCTTCTTTTACAAGTTAGCAAATCATGACAGTAAATGTGAATAAATGAAAATATACATAATTATACTCGTAACCGTAATTTCGTCAGTCAGTTGCAACACACAGCGAATGTTATTTGCAATTACGAGTTATGCATGATTTTTATATTTTGTCTTTAAAATCATGTTTTGCTTTTGCTGACTATTTATGTCAATAAGTATATATATTAAAGTTGAAGACGTGGTTCCGTGGAGAAGCGATCAGTTGACCCTCTCCGTTGATATAGGAGAGACGGAATTGCTTTACCCTATAAAGCTATTTCCACCCCTATACCAATTTGTAAAAGGTCAAGGGTTTCACATTGTTGAATAAAATTGTGATTCTCTCTTCAATTTTCTTCTTACTATGAACCGCACTGAGAAGAAATCTCTTGAGATAATGACGAAACCTATTTAGCGGATAAAAATTTATTCGATTAGATTTTGCATTTTGTGAAAGCATTGTTACTAATTTAATTATTATTTTGGGTTCTTATTATGTTCACTCTATCGTTAGGTGAGATCCGCGTTCAACAGTCGAATATAATTGGGTTGATGCATTGCATTGTTTGATTCAGGTACTTGCCTTGAAGATTTGTTCCATATAGTTAGTAGAGACTACCAGTACATCTCCTTGTGAAAGAGTTAGTCCAGGGAACTACTGCCACCTTACCTATTTCTGCCGCCAAGCAGTAATGTCAGCATTACTGCGATACGATTTTGAAAGGTTAGGGTGCTGGTGAAATTACAGGCACATGGGACTTGTCAAGTTATGTCGCAGGATGTCGGGTGCAGTGCTAGTGGCCTTTAGATCTTTAGATTTAAAGCTCTGAGTGGCACTGCAACTGTTATTGGCAGGCGTGTCGCTTACCACCAGGTGCACGACTTGTTCGTTCCGTCACTTGGTAGTATAAAAAATAATTATAAGGAGTTGAATGATGCATTAAAGATTAAAAAAGACAATTTGTTTTTTTAGTTGACGGGCAAAACATCAAATGTAAACGTAAAAGTACAGTGATACCTTTAAAATCGGTCGCTTTCAAAATATTTAAATATTGTTGTAATGGGGCAATTCCGCCGATATTAGTAGAATATTTTGTCCTGCAGTAACATACGTTAGGACCTTTTACAATCTGGGCCCAAAGTCTAACGTAAGTGTAAAGTACATTTATGAAAATGTAATTTATGTTAAGAAGAACAGTAATTTACATAACATTGACACGAGAAACAAAAATAAACTGGCTGTTTTTGACATTCGTCTTCACAAATTTATTTTAGAGGCAACGTAAAGGCTTCTACAGTTGATATTCAAAATTTGCCATTTTCAAGGTTTAAAACTATAGTGAAACTAAAAATCTATATTAAATTATTACACAGCTTCTGCTTCTCCGTTTAGCTCTTGCAGGTAGTTGTGAGCTACGATGTTTTAAATAAATATTGTAAATGATAAATGTGTGTTTACACAGAGCAACCCCTAGAGTTTCTTGCTCATTCTTCTCAGGGGAATTTGCCTTTCGAATGAGTAGTAGAGTTTAAAAAACGAATGTGAAGATTTCAATTGCAATTTGTTCACATATGAAATAAAGATTACTTGACATTGAATATCCTACAAAATAAGTACGGATTGCCGATGACGCGAAACGCGAAAACCCACGGGGCTGGTGTTGCGGTGGCGTCGCTTGAGCGCGATCGAGGAAAACACATAAGTTGACGGCTGTCGTTTTCAAAAATTTCACACAAGTTGACGGCTGTCTTTTTCAAAAATTTGGTATATTCCTAATTCAATTTTATTAATTTCAATGTCAATTTCGCATAAATATAAACTATATAGAGGAACGCTTGCAGGAGATCCTGGAGTTGATTCTCAACGGAGGGCCTACTTTAATCAGTTTAACAATGCTTAAAAGATGCAAATAATCGTCGTGATGAAATCGGCAAGGCACATTACTTTCCCTAGCATGGATGCCTAAGCACTGAATGATGCGGTTTTGTGGAGGGTCTAGTCTCGAATCGATGGTGACGTAGGTTATAAATTAAATGCCGACCAATACTTAATCCACAATAATTAAGTACAAAAGGGCTTTTGTGGTTAGCTTTGCTTTGAAACGTTTTTGACCTAGAACCATTGCTCGTTCATGGCACGTTTTATAATTTTCCGCTGTCATTATAACACGCCCGTCGCGTCAGAGCAGTGGAAACTCTCCACGGCTTAATTGGAAGCGTCGATGGACTTCTAATGGAGCTTAATAGCTTTTCAACTTGGAAGCGAAATCGTGGCCGCAAACTTTATGTATAGGTTTCGTGATTGTGAAATTTTATTCAGTATCAACCCGAATTCGTCTTATGTATTAGAAACTACGTTCTCTTCGCAGAGGAGACTCGTGATATTGAAAATTCGGATGAATAAGTATTGGGTCAAATGAGATTCCGGCAATTGAAACTATTGCTAATATAGTGCGCGAAGTTCTCTTAATAAAGCACATAAGCGAGCAACCGCGCAAGGCAAAATATAACGGTCAATGAAAAATAAACCCTACGTCCGTCGCTATCGTAGACAAAACGCATCTACGTTTATTGCAGTCGCGTAGCATTGCTCCGCCAGATCGGTGGTGGTTCCTTTCTTTTAGTACGTGGAGTGTTTTTGTGTCTGCAGCATCGATTTACTTTGTGAATTTACTTCACTTTTATTTAAACGTAAAACCACATAAGTGATATTTCTACGAAAAGTCTTTATATAGATGGTAAGAAAATCACTATCTTTCTGCAAGTGAAACTCAGTAACAAAAAAGCTATAAACTCAATAAGTAGTTTTATCTGCAGAAAGATGGTGTTTTTCTTACAACAGGTACATAAAAGCATTCCAATTCACGCTACATTAAGTTTTACAAATTATTTTATTGAATGAATTTTTATCAAGTTCAATTTATTAATGAATTTAATTTCTATTATTAATTAATAATAAATTGAACTTAATAAAAATTCATTCAGTAATACAGGTACATAATTTGGAGATTTTTTGTGGATTTGTGGAATGTCAATTATGTGGTTTTACCTTTAAGCAGACGACGTATTCTGTACAGTTGATATAGTATACACCTTTAGATTTCTTATAGCTCTACTTATGCTGCTGACAGTGGAAGCGTTTTTAATTAATTATAAATTTTGGTTTGTGATATACCTATATGTGTGCACTGCAAGTAGTGTGGGAGTAGGACACGCTTGTCGATTACACGAGTTTCGTGTGTTGAATTCAAGTTATTACTTGTTATTCAAATTTTTCTCCGAAAAATAGACAATGTTTTCATAATGATTTATTGTTTTGGTCGTTTGTGGAAAGTTAATGACATTTTTATAAAAACGTACACAATTACCATCAACTCTGTTAATACCGTACTCGTCCCACTGTGGGACACGAGTCTTCAATCAGGTCATACCATGTTTTCTATACCGATACCGAACCACAGATTTTTCACAGATTTATTCTCTTACCAACTGTTCTTCTTATCATGCATGCTTTAACTGTACAGTTAAGGTAAACAGTTATGAATTTACGTCGACTTTCACTCACGGGTTAATTGTTACATTAATTATAATCCCCTTTTGCTTAACGACACGGGCAGCCGTAATTGCTGCTAAGATTAGATTACGGAACGATTTAACTAAACTAATAAGAAGAATTACGATATACTTTTGTGTAAAATCCTCATGGTTCACTACCTTCAGTAAAGTAATATGAAAAAATCTTGAGCCTTCACCCGTGTCGTTTCTCCAAGAAAATTTACTTCATTTCCTTTAAAGATACAGAGTATAGACAAGAGGACGTGGAGTGAACATGAACAGTGCTGCACAGCAATGAGCACTGATCCATGTGTCCACAGATTTAGCATCAAAGTTAGTGAGAATATTTACGAAGCCATCAATTTGACTTTACGATTGCTTAACATTTAGCTGCGGTTAAAATACCTGCGCTTGGCGGTTGACTCTCAGCACTAACTTTTAATTAGTTACACTAGCAGTGAATGTGTTAGTCATTGGTGTTATTATAAACCTACACACACTCCTGCGCGTGATTGTGTGCGTTCCTGAAAAACGAGATTTGTGGTTTTTATCTCCGACGGACAGTAGAGTTTTTGTAAGTTTATCTGCCATGCCCGTCTGTCTGCCGTAGCTCCCTAATGGATGAATCGAATTGACTGCTTTTTTGTTTGAAAGCTCTTAGTGTGGTTTTTGCTGGTAATCAATGATATTCACCATTTATTTCTGTTTGTAACGGATCCGTAGACATTATTGCAACTAAAATATTCAAATTTGCCACCACAACAACAACCTGATGATGACCAGCACAGGACGACCTATATCTAAAATCTTCTATTTGCACTTAAATTATCTGACTACCTATCCTGTGTGCCTAATAGTAATTTTAACTAATTAAACCTCAACTTTGCCGCAGAGAAGATAGCTGTGTACAATACACACAATTTAATCGCTGTCAGTGCACTGGCCCAATCCCTACAATGTAACAATAATTTTTCAAAGGCTGTGTTTAATCCGGTTAAAACCACTGCTGGTTACCTAAAGTGTGTGTAACCAAGCAAAGGCACCCAGGAGACAAAGGCAAATCCGGAAGAATGGATACGAAAAAATGGTTGAGTTGAGATACGATTAATATCTACACATTATGCCCATAAGCGTTCAATGTTCAACACAGGTTAGGTCCAAACTTGAATGCTAATTGCGAAGACTGGATCCAGACTTCCGCTAAACCGACCTTACTAGGTTAAACATAGATTTCTGTATAGATACTGTCGCGCCTGTCTCCTCTTGGGATAGGGACCATGAACTGCTTTAGATAGGTTTCTGATATGTAGTATTGCATTGTATTGGCTTGTTTCACAGTCGTGAACAGGTCCCTGTTAATATGGCTTACCATGTCCACTATACTGCAACTGATGCTATGCTAGTTGGTAAATTTAAAATGTCTTCGAATATTGAAAATTAATAAAATTGATCGAGTTTAAATAGCTTAAATGTTTAAGCACGAGTTTCGCAATATTTTAGCGCAATCCAAAGTGTTTTTATGAACATTAGAGCAGTAAATATAACCAGGTTAACCACACCGTTCCAGACAGTAGGCACACTTATAGTACCGATTGTTAGTATTTGATTCCAACCGTGAAAGGTTTTAAGAAACAAACAAATTGAAAATTATTGATTAACTTCTTTTGGACTTTTGTGTGTCTTTTTTTTTTTTTTGGTCTTCTGCGTTAAATATAGTTACATATATGTGTAGTTGCAGTCTGTTTTTTCGGACGCACGAACAGATCGTCTCACAAACTGTCGTATCTGACATTGTTGACGTAACTGAGGAAGATATACGATCTGACTCAGCTTTCAAAAGCGAACATTCTCCACTAATCATACTTCCACTTTTTATATATGCCTACGACTAACTCATGGATGGAACGAGTTTGGCACGAGCTGCAGCTCAATGTGTGAAGTACTCAATCGGAAATACCTTGCTCTGATGAAGCCTAACGCTAATTACTCAGGAGAAAGACCAAAATCCATTTCTTTTACTTCAACTTGAATCGTATTAGCACGTGAACTCTCTATAAACATTGAATTTGTTATAGGCTTAAATTTTGAATAGTGCTATAATACCTGATATACCTACAGATTGTAAAGACAAAAACCTATGCTAAATGAGTGAGAGGTGTAAAAAGTGGTGACTTGAAGTGATTAGGAACTATCAAAGTGAATAAATCAAGAATGGCGTCTCCTGCGCCGGCGCCGCCGCGCGTGTCGCGCAACGTGTCGCTGCCGGCCGGCAGTCAGCCGCCCACCGTGGGGATGCTAGCTCGAAGGACCCTGTCCGAGAGGTGAAATTTTGATGATGTTCATTTATACTCAAAGCGTCGCTACAGCAAGTATCGTGATCATGAAGAACCATGCGCTGTTTCTCTTCTATTATAAGGTACTGCGTCCATGAGCACAATAAAATACAAAAAAACTATTTTAGCCTTTCATCTCGTATGTGAGGTTTGTTAGTACAGTCGATTGTTCCATTTTGTTTTTTTTTTCACCGCGTTTTACGATACTTTCATTACGAAAGAGGGATTAGGAATTAATGTATTAATTCAAAGCTGCCACATTAATAGCTTGCTTGTTAAGTCTCCATCTTTTCTATTAATATCCTTAATTGAATACGAACATTCGCAGAATATTTCAAACGTAAATAAAGTATTGCTGTAACAGTGGAAACCTCGTTACGGCGCAGATCACAAAGCGCTGCGCTTTGGCTTTAAATATATTACTGACTCAACGAATTTTCTGCCTCTTTCATGAATCGAGATGGAACAAACTTAACATTTAAATTGAACACTGAAAGATTACTGATTGGGCACAACCCTATTCTATCGTGCAAACATAAAAGGCGAAAAAGGTTTGACAATGATAGTTTCCTTCGAAAACGTTCAATTTCGAATGGTATTTGATAATCTTCTCATCTCTAGAAAGATCTCAATTTCGAAGGATCATCGGAATCCAGCGAATTGCTGTTAAGGGATCATATTGCGATCACGTTTGATCGTTTTCTTATTACATCAAATTCCTTATCGCTAATACGAGAATACTCCACAAGCCCGACCAACTTTGCTCGCTACTTGTTCGCATTTCAACGGACTCTAGACTGATATTCGCCAATGGCTTTGATATTCGTCTTTCATGTTCTTAAAATATGCTACGTTTGTTTTATCGCAGTTAGTTAATAAACAAATTAATACTGAGGCGTCAATCTGTCTCACTAGTAAAAGCGAGTACATAATACCAATAGATACATAAGTTGTGAATTGACGCTTAATTTAGGTGTAATATTTGCAAGTCTGAGTAAGCGTTCCGTCCGTTCGCCTCCGATCTGCGTGTGTCGAGCAGGTAACGAGCTTGCAAAGGTCGCGGCAGTCGCGAGGCACAGGCGTAACGCAAACATTCGCAGGAAGTTGAGCTAATTGCGTATAGAACTAGATTTTGTGGTGCTTGAATTTGAATATTACAATCGTGGATTGTACTGGAAAGTTTTCAGTATGAATTCATAGTACATTTTACAATTAGTATAGTTACTCATATAATACCGTAGCGCAGATATTAGACGCCACCAGGATTTATGTCCTATGCCCCTAATATATTGTCTGCTGAAGAACAAACGAATCACGCTTCCCCCACTTGAAAAAATCGCCCTGAGCGGTGAAAATCTTTGACTATTTGACTTTGACTTTTATTGCGTGGCGATCGCAATATGTCACATATTTGTCATAGTAGTATATGACTGGGAAGGCTCTGAAAGGCTTCCCTGATTATGATAGTAGGATTGATAAAATATTTTGTATGTATGTAAAATAATGGACAATTTACGCTATTATTTCAAATTTATCTTCACATCATAACTGAATCGTGACATGTTTAATCAACTTCTAACAGAAATAAGTTCCCCTATGGTTTTTCAGATTGTAACAAAATGCTGAAAACAGATTTGCGTGAATCATTCATCGTCATAGTTGACTTGAGTTTTGAATAGTCCTAAATCTATTTTAGCGCCAGTTTCTATTTCTTTAATCAGAACATTGTAAAAGACGTGCATGTCTTTGAATACTTCCGTGGTATCCAAGGTAAACGTAGTCATCGTGTGTTGATTTTAAATCTTTGATATTTTTCCAAAATTTTTTTGACATTTTTCTAACTTTTGACGATATGTTTGAGGCCTAAAGTTATTTTAGTTTAAAAATTTCGTCCGGATGACGACGGACTTTTAGGCGATAAGAAGATTTTCGACCTGGACGTATTGTGTAAGCGTTTGATTTCAATTTTCATCTAATGTGATCGGATCGTGTGATTTCGTTTAAACATGTTTGCTGCGTTTGGAAGCGTACAATCTAACCAATAGCCAAATCAAACGCAATATTTGCATTCGACGTCGCGATTTGCATTTATTGAGACACTAATTAACGAAATACATTCGCGTCTTTCAGTGACCTGGAGCCGGGCGCAGCGACAGCACCCTCAGGCAGTTCTAGCAGTTCGAGTCTCTCCTCGAGGAGTAACGAGAGCAACACCGTGCCCGCTGAACAACAAGGTTTTTCCATTATTTGTAAATATCAAAGCACTACGCTTTGCACTGGCCGGTGCAGATGAAAATATGAGAATGCTGATGCAACTACATCACATTTTTATATGACAAATATTAATCAGTTAGTTATCTAGCCACGATTTCTACATACTGTTGAAGAAATGTTCTACGTCAGGTAATTAAATATTCTCAAAAAAGATGAAATAGCACATAGGCGGGTTGCGATTCTAGTGAAATTCTTATTTGATACACGGAGAGGCGCTTGAACAAACTAGTTTGTTGTTTTGACGGTTTCTGCAAGAAATATAAGAATTAAGCGGTCGGTTTAAATATGTTACAGCATCCCAATCCGACTGGTCGGACGAGGACGAGCCGCTGGCGGCGCAGTGGGCGGACAGCTTGCCGCCGCGCGCGCTCGACTCGCTCACACTCTCTGCAAGGTTACGCAAGCGCCAAGAAGTCATACACGGTAAGTTGTTCGAGTATACCGGGCATCGTCTACGTCAACTGTCATCGAGCCGTAACTGCAACGTAGCACGGGGCATGGCAGACACGCATTCAGTTTCGCAGTGCCCGATTTACAACATGAGTGTCCCGAAGAGGCCTTAAAGCCGCGCGCGTGTACGTGTCGCAGAACTGATCGTCTCGGAGGGCTCGCACGTGCGCTGGCTGCGCGTGCTGGGCTGCGTGTTCCTGCGGCCGCTGGAGGCGTCGGGGCTGCTGCCGGCCGACGAGCTGCGCGCGCTGCTGCCCAACCTGCCGGCCGTGCGCGAGCGGCACGCCAAGCTGTACGCCGAGCTGAAGGCGCTGCGCGGCGACCCCGCGCGCTTCGTGGTGCGGCCGCGGCCCGTGGCCGACGCGCTGCTGGCGGCGCTGGGCGACGCGGGCTACGCGCCCACGCTGGCGCGCTTCTGCCGCGGCCAGCGCATGGCGCTGGACGCGCTCAAGGAGCGGCGCCGCAAGAACAAGGAGCTGCACCAGTTCCTGGCCAGCCGCGAGCAGCTGCCGCTCTGCGGCCGCCTGCAGCTGCGCGACCTGCTGGCCTGCGTCTGGCAGAGGTCTGTCTTGAGACGTTGTTGGGACCCTGGGACCCGGTTGTGTTGTTTTTCACAATTTTTCGACGAGACTAAAAATTTAAGAACGTATGTTCAAAAATATATTGTGTCTTTACCGAAACCCGTACCGGATACGGACCGGCGACTTTGCTGCCCTTCTACGTCGCATTTTGGTAACTTCGAGATATAGGCATACTTGTAAATTTAAATTATGCTGATGTTGCTTAACAATAAGCTGAAACTAAATAAAATATAAAAAACAGCTTAAAAAGGCACATAGCGTAGTAGTTTAACATTACACAGAGATTAAAATATTATTTATATAATTATTGGTTATATTAATTGTTAACTAACATAACGGTACCACAAACCTTTCGATTAATAAATTAACTATAGATTTGTGGTTCATCTTTTTTTAGGCTCACAAAATACCAACTACTCCTAGAGAGTATACTAAAGACCGTGAGCGAAGAGGACAGCGAGGACAGCGAGAAGGATTCGCCGGAAGATATCGAGACGGTCCGAAAGGCCCTAAACGTCGCCAAGGAAGTTTTACACAGTGTTGACACCGCCATACGGACGTCTGAAAATGAACACAGGTAAGTTTTTTTTTTCGGTACCTCCGAACGTGTAACGGGTCATCGATTTTGTATTATTAATGGGGTTGCGGGGTCAGTGCTCAGCAAAACCAAAGAGATAGGCGTGTTCCTTTGTAACCGGGTTGAATCACCAAAGCGAGTTGCACTGTGCTTGCGCAGACTCCGGACTATCCAGTCCAAGCTGGAGGTGCGCATCTCCATCGCCGGCAGCGAGTGGGACGAGGTGCGGCGCCTGGACCTCACCACCAAGGTGCTGCGCATGGAGGGCGAGCTCAGCATCCGCAACGATTCCAACAAGAAGATGACTGTGCTGGTGAGACTCTGCTTTCCGTCTAAACCTACTTTTGTTTATGGTCTAAGGAGGCCACCCCTTTGAACCACTTCCTACGTGTGTTCGCTTTTAAAACCGTTGGCGACGTGCAGATGGCAACACGTGACATTTATTTTCAGTACACACAGTACGCTAGTCCTAATAATGTAAACAAAGTTCAAGTTGATGTATATTAAGTTGCATACGATAGTTTTCATTGGTTAAGCTCAGCGTTGAGTGGAACGCGGGGCTTGATCGATAAATTTTAGTGTTTATAAGATTAATATTTATAAGTGAAGTACGTGAATTTATTTATTAATTAACTATGACGATATGCGAAATAGTAAAGCGCAGTTTAACGTAATTCGGTGCGTCGCAGGCGCTGATGCTGGAGGACGCTCTGGTGCTGCTGCAGCGCGAGGGCGAGCGCTTCGTTCTGCGCCCCATCACGCCGCCGTCGCAGCAGACGCTGCTGTCGCCGCTCATCAAGTGGTACGTCGCCCTCAGCGCACGACTCGCCATTGGCTGTTGAGCGCTGTCGGTCATTTTATAATTATGGCGCTGCACTCCTTGAGTGGCCGTCGCGCTCTAAACTCGCTTTAAATATCTACGCTAGCTGTAACATATTTACGAGAGCAGAGTTATTAATCCTTAATAACATCGACTTTGAAAAGTTAAATTTAAGGCGAGTCAAACGGTTAGGTTAGTTTACTATTATATAAAAATATACGATACCCCCAAGGATTTTCTCTAAAGAATGCTAATTTGTTACACGATATAATGTACTTTATCCGATCATATAAAGTCGTGAAAACGCGCTAAAGTAAAGTTCTGAAACGAATTGTTTAAGAATAAAATATCTAACTTTGCACATCATTTTTATATGGAGATAATATATTTCGTTATAGGTACTATAAAGAACCTGCTAAATTTTGGTTTTCAACTGAAGCCCTACGGTTATTAAATTCACATTGATCTCAACATTTTAAATTTGCTCAGCGATTTAGTGACACGGCCCGCCGCCCGCTGCTCCGTCAGTTGCCTTCGGGCGCTTGTCTGGGCGACGGACCTGTGTCAGATTTTCTCCGTCTGTTTTTGTTTTACTCATATAAATTGTCAGCGCGCGAGTTGCGGGACGTGAGGGGCGGTTCACCAGACCTCATTACCTTACCTAAAATGTGGGCTCGCGTTGAAAAACCTCGCCGTAAACTATCGTCGTCACAAATTGTTTCGGAGAAATAAACCGTGACAGCAAACGAGGAAATCGATTTCAGTATTCTGTTTAACTAATGTTGATATTGGATACTGAAATATATCTTGTGTTCGTAGGGAGAAGGTGCTGTTTCGACCGAACGCGGCAGTGCGCCACACGTTCTTCCTGATGAACATTAACGGCGTTCAGATGCACGAGCTGTCGGCTAGCTCCGCCAACGAGTACGCACTGTGAGTAACACGCCTTAGCGTGGCACATCTCTCACTTCAAACTTTTGTATGATTTTTTTCTGCTGTTGCACTTTAATCTGTCAATTATAATTTCAGAAATGCACTCTTTTTAGTTTTGAACCAAAATTCTATTGTCAATGATACTCACAAACTGAAAAAAAAAATCATTATAGTTCGTACACAGGACTATAATAAGTTTCAATAAAAAACGTGTTTTTGCTAATTGAAAGAGTCTCTTAAATTTGTATTGAAATGATATTCAATTATT
>NW_020653757.1:2139042-2153444 GCF_003589595.1 Hyposmocoma kahamanoa
AAAACAAATTTATTAAATATCAATTCAATACAAATTTAAAAATATAGTGAATAGCGACATCTCTCGCTGGGGCTGGTAGCTGTAAAGGTATCTAACTGGGCGACGGAATATCATAGATTTATCATAGATGACGCTACGACTGAAAAATCGTTGAAAAACTAAATACAAAGACATGACAACAAGCACATAGAATAATCTGTGAGGTCCGCCGGTTTGTTCCGTGGCTTAGTTGGTATAGCGTCTATCACGGTATGCTAGAAGACGTCGGTTCGAATCCGGCCAGATCGAAGGAATTTTTTCTGAAAGAGTCTCCTTGAACGTGTTCCTGAACAGAGTAATATCATTATATTTGTGAAATTATGTAATTCTTTTATTAAACATTATCTCAAAATGTTGAATAGCACGTACAAAGGCGTAAGTATATGGCAAAAAATTAAAATGAAAAAACATGAAATATCAAATATGACGCTACTCAATAAACGCTCTACTGCCCTTTGATTGGTTGAAATATCAGTGGTACTCAGCCGGTCACGGGACACTTCTATTATTTGGTTTTTGTTTTGTAGTGTTTGTTTGGCTTTCGTTCGAGTTTGTTGTCGGCGATTGATAACAAAGTAATGTTTATCTATACACACATATCATAAATTTTGTATTAATTATGTGTTTTAAAACCGCAAATTATGACCAGCAAAAAAGTAAACTGTTTTGTTAGGACAAATTTCTTATCTGTGAAAATGTTATTATTGCTTCTTAATAACAACGGATTCGTTGTTATTATTACATTCAAATTTCGAACATCTCTGAAAAACAAAACAATTTGATTTGATCTCAACTCTAACCTTCAATCTTCAATTGAAATAATCGTCAATTGACTACTATTGGTCGAGCGCCTTTGGTTTGTGCAGAAAAATCGACACTTCTCCGAAGTGAGACAAGTAGTCACGAGCTATTGCGAGTTTTGACAAGCCATGTCAAACGAGCTCTATACACGTTAGCGCTCGCCTTCACTCGGTCAGCTAGGCGAGTGACACCGAACGATGGCAAGGCAAGGCAAATAGGCTGTCTATACTTTGGTATTGGCCTTCACCCGGCAACGTTAGACCAATATGGTCTTTGTATTGCTGGCTTTATAAAATAAGAATTTTTAGTAGTTACGAGTTGTCAGTGGGAAAAAATCGGAAACGAGTGGATAATTTTGTTTTCAGGAACTGAGAATGCCTAGTAAACGAGTCTTGTTTAATCTAAATTAAATATAAAATTATTAACCAATAAACGTAATGATGGAATTGCATTGTCATGTAATCTAGTTACATTCAAAGTTATGTTAAAATTTGACTCTTCAAAATGAAACGAATAAATAAAGATGGTCTTTGATCCAACGTTTATATTCAGCGGTCCTATGATTTTCAACCATTCTTTCTTAATTTTTTCATTTGTAGGAAAACTTGAAATAATAAAAATAATAATAATACAACGACAAAAACCTCGTAGTGAATTGTTTTAATAACAGAATATCGATAATATGTACGCTTCCAAGAACAACACTATCTCAAAATAATCGTTAACAACAATCATCAAAATATACAAACAAACAGGCAATCTGAAGAAACCAAAGCAAAATATGGCAAGATTTATGAATGAACTACTTAAATATGTCTAATCACATGAGATTTTTGGGCTTTTGTGTGATTTATAGACAGAAAATAACACCATGCCTGTACAGTGTTACTTCGGTCGATCTTCGCTTTTTCAAATGCCACATCCCGTAATGCTGCAGCGACGAATTTTTATTAATACTTAAAATTGTTTTCACTGTCAATAGTTTTGTCCATTTTATTACAATACATGCAAATAATTCAATAAAACACTTGGAAAAACATTTGTTTTGACATTTGATGTACTTCCCTTTGACAACCGTATCATGTACCTCGTGTATTGCGAAATGGACACGGTTGGCATTTAACATGACGTTACGTATTTTCGATACCCGTGTTTGACACAGACCAATGTAATGCTATCTCTTTTGACTTAAGACGGCACGCAAGAGTTTAACAAAGACAAATAACATGTTTATGTTTTCAACGTCGAAATGCATCATATACATATAACGTCTGATTTATATATGTCAACGTAACATGTCCTTTAGTTTCCATAGTCACGAACATTTTATCAAATAACTAGCCAAGAACATTTGCATGTCGATAATGAATCGATAGATTATAAGTACAACGCTAAAGAAATCCGCCATTTGTAACTTTCAAATTTTGGTTATATGCACGTTGATTCTGTAGTTAGGGCAGCTCCTTTCCTCTAAGGTTGTGTGACATGCGTGAGACAAGTTTTTATTTGCCGCTATTTCGCTAGTTGTCACATGCGAGTCCTGAACACATCACAGAGAGCTTATGATATGTGTGTAGTCATAGTAGTGTATGTAATTGTACATAATTAGGCATTAAAACACTCGTGAGATGTTTTTATGAAATTCGTCTGTCGTATTTTAGTGTCTTTCAATAAGTAACAGTCACATAAACTACTATTAGATATCGATTGCATTTTACGGTCGAGGGAAGTACTGTATACATAGTAAGTAACTTTGTTGCGTTAAACGGAGTAGCGTAAGAGTAACGCGGTGTTTTGCCGTAGGTGGGTTCGTCACATGAGCACGCTGCCCCTGGCCAAGCCGGAGCTGCGGCCCAGCCTGGTGCCGCACCACGCGCCCAGCCGCTCGCAGGACGACTCGGGTGAGCGCTCGCGGCGCTCCGCCGCGGGAACGGCCCCGTCGCCCCCGCGGCCGCGTCATCGCTTCGCTCGGCCCGCAGGCATCAACGTGTCGCGGAACCCGTCCGACGCGTCCGAGAAGTCGACGTCGAGCGCCGGCCCCGACGACGAGGCCGAGCGCGGCGGCGACAAGGACCGGGCGTCCGGCGAGGACGAGCGGGAGAAGGGGCCCGAGAAGGCCGCGGAGCGGGAGCGGGACGAGGACCGGCGGTCCGTCGACAGGGACGAGCGCGACCGGGAGGAGAAGCACAAGTGAGTGCGCGGGAGGTCGGGGCGAGGCCTCGTCGGGCGTCGGCCGGCGCGTGACGTGTCGCTTGCGCAGGCCGCGGCGGCCGACGGTGGGCCGCATCACCACGCACGGCGCCGACGGGCCCGCGCCGCTGCTGGACGCGCGCGCGCTGCGGGTGCAGCCCGCGCCCGCCGACGAGCTGGCGCGCACGGCGCTCACGGCGCTGGCGCCGCAAGGTGAGAGCCGCCCCCGCCGCCCGCCCCGCCCGCTCGCCCCCGCTCACCCCCTCTCGGCCGCAGAGCGCCTGCGCCGCCTGGACGAGAGCATCGCGCGCGCGCTGCGCTCCAAGACGGCGCTGGTGGCCGAGCTGCTGGGCCTGGCGCCCGACTCCTTCGCGCACATGGCGGACCTGGCCGTGGCCGACACGCTGGGCCAAGTGGGTGAGTGCCGAGGGCCGCGCCCCGCCCGCGCGGACGCCCCGCCCGCCCGCCTGACCGCCGCTGCTTGCAGACGTGTGCGGCGAGCTGCGCGCCTCGCGCCTGTCGCGCGGCGACAGCGCGGACGACGACGCGGCGCCCGAGGCCGCGGCGCCGGACATGCACCAGCTGCTCCTGGCGGCGCAGGCGCAAGGTACGTGGCCTCCGCCCGAAGCCGCCCGAGGGCGCCCGAGAGCGCCCGCGGCGGAGGCGACAACCTTGACCTTTGCGCAGCCAACCAGCTGACGGAGACGCTGACGCGCGCGCTCAGCGTCAGCGAGGCCGCGTGCGTGGCCGGCCGCGCCAGCCGGCAGAGCGGCCGCTGCGGGGCCTGCCGCCGGCGGGCCGACGCGCCGCCCGGGATCGACTGCGACGCCGACGGTGAGCGCTCGGAACGCGTCGAGAGCGAACCTCGCCCGCCCGCGGCCGACTCGTTGGACAAAACGTCTCCATTTCGCAGCGAGCGGCGACGACGGGCCGGCCGCCGAGTCGCCCGAGGCGGCGCTCGACAAGGAGCTGTCGTACGACACGCTGCCCGACCTGGCCTCGGCCGCGGACCTGGAGGACCCGGCGCTGGAGTCGCCCGGCGCCGCGGCGCTGGCCACGCGGCTGGCGGGCGCCTGCAGCGGCCTGCAGGTGGCGCTGGGCCGGCTGCTGGCCGCGCTGCCGCAGCTGGAGCGCGAGCGGCGCGCGCTGCGCACCGAGCTGGCCGCGCTGCGGGACGCCAACGACGCGCTGCGCCGCCACCACGCAGGTACCGCCCCGCCGCCGCCCGCACCCCGCGGCCCCGCCCTCGGCCCTCGGCCCCTCATCGCGCCCTCTGTTGCAGGGTACCCCGCGCCGAACGACATCTCCTACTCGAAAGAGGGCGTGGACCCGACGTCGATACAGGTGAGCCGCGCCCGCATTCCGGATCCCGTCGTTGCGAGAAGTCCGCCTATTGGAGTGAAATTTTATTTCTCCGAACGTGAAAGTCGATGTACGGTGCTCCATACACTTATAAATGATAGTATTATAACTGTTAAGAATGTTTATTAGTTTTGATTTACAACTAATAAAGATACATTTGATACATATGAGTACACTGCGCGATGGCTGATTGTGAACTAAATATAAATTATAACTAAATGTCGCATGAATACGTAAAATGCCGCATAAACACAATGTACGATATTGCACCGTACAGTCGATATTGCAATTACGTAATTAGTAGTCCCGCGTAACCCGGCGACGCTGAAAACTTACTTAGCTGCGACGCCGGATTCTTCAACACGTCAATATTATATACGCGAGCGAAACTAATATTTTTTTTTTCAATTCCAGGACCAACCGAGCAATGGAGGTTGATTAATTAGCAAGAAAACGTCGACTAAGTCAATACTGTCACCTCGCGGCGAGTAAGGGCGACGATAATATTACTTGATACTAACCGACCTGTCTAAATTTGCAAACGTATATTCATTTTAAATGGCCATTGTACAAATTTTAAAGGATACTTTGAGGCTGAATCGTGGAATATGAAGTGTAAAAAAAAAACCATCTAAATGAATCGCTATGGACCACCATTTGACAACAAAAAAGCAACCTTATATAGGTTGTAGATGACGCTCGTTTGATTCGATTGATTTCGATTGTGCCACAGCTGAGCATGAATTGACAATTTTTAATCGCCGTCATGTGTGAACAAATGTTAAAACTTTTTCAGAATTCATTATTTAATTTAGTACACTTATTTCTTTGAGTGAAATAATACTTTCAATAAAAAAAAGTTAGCATAATGATGAAACTTTCTACCAAGCATTTTACGGTTCCATAGTCATCCGAGGAATCCTTAGAATAAAAAAAACTCTTTTCAAGATTAAATTAAACCAACAAATATTCTGTTGATACTGTAGCACCATTATTTACGTTCTTGTCATAATATTGTTGCGTTTTCACATAAAAAATGAGGATCTTGAAGACTTGAATAAAGAAGCGCAGGACGCAAACGTATCGTATGGAAAAATTGTGTAAGTATATTTTTGTTTCGAGTGTTCGTGTAAATTTGTCAAATGAATTTTCAATGAAAATAGTCAAGTTCTATTGATAAAGTTTTTGAAGTGGGCTAGCTCACGAAATGACATTAGTCAATGTAAAAAAAATCGAATTGAAAACATAATCATTTTTTTATCGGATCGGCTAATTTTATTTTATTTGTAATGTCACTATTTGTATGGTCTCGTAAAATATTTAAACTATTTTATTTAATTTAAAATAAACTTTTCCGGTTTAATTGAAAGCTTTGAAAATTGTTAGAATCAGTGTTCTGAATATTGATTTCTTTTTCGTTATTTGTAACATTATTTATGTATATATTTATTGATCCAAAATTTAAATCTTAAACCGAATCGAACATACTGGTCCTGATTTATTTAAATAAAATTAATTATACAAATGAGACCAAAATAGCGAGAAATCCATTCAACTAATAATTATGAGTTATAAAAATCACGTATTAAAACATGGTTTTATATGAATGGAGACTAAAATATCGATACAAAAAAAAGTTCTTTTCTTTTCCAAAAAAATATTGATCTAAACGTTTGTCATAATGTTTCTGTCAATTGTCCCAATTAATTTTTTTGCTGCATTTTTTATTTACTAATTTTAATCTTGTGTAACCTCCCTTGCCTGAACTGAATAACCTATCAAAAACTACTCTTAGGGCAATTATTCAAAAAGTTTGGGTCACTAGTCTTCTTGATTTGGTATTTATGTTCACAATTATTATCGGGAATTAATTAGCGGGACTCGCGCAATGTTCAAAAATAATGTTTTAATGGATATTTTTTAATTGTACAAAAGAGATTGGTTTTTAGAGTTTTACTTTTGAAAATCTAATTTCAAGATAATCAATAGGACCATTTGTATCGTTTCGTTTGTTCCATAGGTTCGTTAAAACACTTGTAGAAAAACTTGTATATTTTGTAATAATTGTTTTTAGATAAGAAAGAATACACTTTGTAAGTACGAAGCTAATCTTAGTGTAAAAAAAAACTATATTATTCCATACGTAAGAACATAATGTGATGTAAGTAAAAGAATTGTATTTTTATTTCTCTTTTTTGTGTAATTAATTATATTTTTATTTTTCCAAACATTAAAAACTTCTCTTACTTATGTTAAAATCGATGTAAATAAACATTCGTTTTAAGGTTTTAAGCAAATATATGACCACCTTTTGTTTAGATATACATATATTATTTTGTGTAAGAAAATGTCGATAAACTCTCCTCCAAGATTTATCTGTTAACTAAACAAAAATCTTATTAAATATCGAAAGTATTGATTGACAATATGTATTTTTTATTTCTGAAATCAGCGTAGTATTAAATTTAAAGGATTTACAATAAAATATTTATATGAATTTACGAAATGTGGTGTCCTTTAAAAGAGACCTGTTGACATGGGCAAATTTTAAGTAGTTACACATGTAGCAGTGTCTTGTCGATTATGTCTTTTAAATACACCACGTATGTATATGTGCGTGAGATATACCAAGTGGCCACATCAGTACCTTGCATATAGACTAAGGAAATGTACATTAACATCTGTACAGGATGTTAGGATGATTGGGCAGAGTTTTACTTGCATTGCTTGGGTAGTGTTCCTCTCTTTCCACAATTAAGTCTACTGTTTAGACAATACTACTTTCATTATTTTTAAAATACAAAAGTAAAGTGGAACATGTGGTTCATTTAAACGCATTTTTGGACCTAATTTTTTTGTGTATACGAACAGTGTAAAACTAGTCGTTTTTGCAAAGGTTGACTAGTTGGATTTTGACTAGCCATGTTGCGGATTTAATTAAATCTGCTGAAAACAAGAACAACCGCGTTGGTAAGTCAATACTAGCGCAATTACACGTTTATCTAAATGGATAAACACGTTTCGGACCCCTGATGTAAAAGACCCGTTGAGCTACCTAACACCCTGTATATCGAAGCGAATGTATAATAACAGCTTTATGTATACTTACAATCATATTGTCCAAGGTACAACATTTTGTTTTGGTGTACAAACATTTTTACATGGCATTTGGTGTTCAAAAAGATGTAGATAGTAAAATTATATGGGCATTTTTAAAAGTTATAACAGTTCTTATTGTTCGAAAGATTCACAGCCAGGATTGTGCACAGACAGGTGACAGCCTTGGCATTTCTGGATTTGAGGTCCTCTAGCAGAAGTTTCTTGAATTTATCAATATGAAAGAGTATAAAAATGCATAACTAGTCAATGCACTGACCCGTTTTCAATGTAGTATTGGGTACATATAAAGAATAGGATAGGTCTTCATAAGTCCAAATGCTTTTTAGTGGACACGGGAATTCATTACAAATATCTTAAGATAGAATGCCCTAAGTTTTACTGTATCCACTTTATTCAGAGGCCCAAATACATAAACCACAAAAATAAATGTACCTTAGGCTAGGCGTAGACCAAAAAGAGCCCCTCCATTTTCTCCCCAGTGATACGTAACTCGTATATTAATATATCACGAGCTTTTATATATATATTTTATATCCTATATTATATTACATTGTTTACAAATAAATTAGAGATGTAATCAAAACGTGTGTTAAAATTTTTACAAATATGTATTTATCTTTCGATTTAGTAGAATAATATAAATCAGCGATTCCAGTTAAAGAAAACATTGCTACATTTACAGTGATAAATATGTATAAATACCAAACAATGTCGCCAGAGACGTATTCAGGGAAAATGTACAATTTATGTTTGCAATTGAAGCAGACTTAATGGCTACTTTGGCGTGATATCATTCATTACCACGAAAAACTGGAAAACAATACAATTATACAATTCCGATGTTGCTTTAATGCGGCTCTGGCGGTACTTTATCGCTTCCTTTATGCTTTAACACCGCAATGTATAATTGTTAGTGGTATAAATAAATACCGTTACAAACAAATATATTCAAGAGTTTTATTCAAGTTCTTATATTTTTATGGCAACGTAATGTAAACTGTCTGCTCCTATTGTATGAAGTCGCTGATATGCTAACAAATGTTTATTTTGGGACTGAAGTTGGTACAATATTATATATGTACATATAAGTTTTTTAAATTATTTATAACGCTTATACTCATAGCCCCGCACTAGGGAAGCCCTGTGTCGCGGGTGCCATGGACACACACGTAGACAACCACAAATTACACCCAAACTCACGAGAGAAATAAATGTAGGCCATACAAATATTTCTCCCGGTCCGGGAATCGAACCTGGGACCTCTGCGTGGCAGTCCGGCATGGTAACCGTTCGGCCACGGAGGCAGTTTATTGTTATAATGTTATATTTCATCGTGGGAAGTTTTACAAGACTGGGTTTAAATAATCGCAAACTTTATTCATTGGAATTTTTAATGAAATTCAAATAATATACACCAAAAGTAAAACATTTTTTAATTGGCTACCTAACTGTAACTATAGCATGAACTGTCTTAAACACAGCGCTCCGAAGAGGAGCAAGGAATTTGCGATGATTGCCGGAGCACCTGGAAAAATAATATTCACTTAACTATTGCATGTTCCCTTCTAAGCTCGGTAGATTTGTAGTAAGTGGTTCGCCTGACAAGCGGGTTGTTGATGTGATCGCATAAAAGTTGCAGCTAGACTAGTGAAACTTTTAAACCGCTGATTAATGCACTCTCCTCGTGAATCAGAAAACTGATATTTGTATTCAAAAAGGTACGACACGTTGCTGACTCTAATATCATCAAAATGGTTTATGTAGCCATCTGCCAATCTTTGCTCGTATATTGTATCACCGGTCGGGGTGGAGTTGCTAAACTAACATTCTCGTAATAGAACGTACTTAAAGAGCTGTTCCGGAAGTGGGTTGGAAATTACCATTCCTGTATCCCACTGATGACCTTCACAAAAATTGCGAAGTGCTAACAGTTCGCCAACTCTTTATCCTCCACACAGATTTAAACTACAGTCCCTTATGAAATTTGACCCAACTTCAGTGATCAATAAACGCCATAAACATTTTGTTCATCCACTTTTCTCAGCAAATAGTACCGTTGCACAGGGATTCTTCGGTTTATTGAGTGGCTATTTATAGAATAAATTATATTTATTACTTCAAATTTGTAAACTTTGCAGATATGACTGTAAACATAGTTATGTTGAAACTGAAAACCTTATTATCGTTCTTTCTTAATTTTTATAATCGTTTTATAATCGTTGGATTCACACATTCGCACACTCTGTCACTCACACTCATTCACTCTAAATCACTCGCTTACAAAACGCACTCACGCACGCACGCGCGCAGAAACTGATACGCACTACACACTAGAATGTCAACTTAGTTTATTTTACTTACTGTTATTAACTGAACCGTTGACAGAGTGTCACACTTAATTTCGACGATCATTACTTCGACTACACATTAATTAAACGGAACACTACTTCGATAAAACACATGTTCGACAGCTCACTGATCTGACAGAACACTGCTTCGAAAACACGAACATTCGTACGCTACTACGTCGCCAAAATGAACTCAAACAAATGATAAACACTACAAAATCTTGATAATGATTGGTCATACTTTCTAATTCAAAAAGACGTCACAAAGTCTGGATTGTTAATATAATTTAAACTTCACTCAGTCGTTGAAAGTTCATAAGTTCATCAACCTTTATTGCAAGTTTTGATTTTTCATTGAAATTTTATTCAACAGGCCGCTATCTTGCGGCCAGTAGCTGGACTACGACGATCGATGATACGAAATACTACTACGGGTAATATTTTTGGTGCGGCTACCATTTTTGCACTCCAAAACTGCACAAAGGCATATTCTGCGATTTTAGAGAATTTGCGCATAAGAATGACACAACCACACCATATAAAGCGAAAATGGCGGTCTGAGCTCAAGTAGGCCTTTCGACGCCTAATGTTGGCACGCGTCAGACGCTAACTAACCACTTCTTCTGTATTTATTGTTCTGACACGGACAGAAAACTACTTCGACAACGCATGTATTCGACAGGTCACTATTCCGACAGAATATGATATTGACAAATAACTGCTTAACTAGTTATTAATTATTTTTCAGACATGTTTATGTATATGAGATATTCCGCTCAAGAACGAAGTGGTCCCTGAGTAGTCTTTCAGTACAGTAAATATTTATATTAAATATTTCATGTTCTGTCGGCACAGTGACCTGTCCAATACGTGGTGTTTTCTAAGCAGTGTTCTATCGGACTAGTGACTTGTCGAACATGTGTTTTGTCGAGGTAGTGTTCCGTCGAATTAATGTGTAGTTGCAGTACTGTCGAGTCGAAATAGTGTTTGTCGAAATTAAGTATGACACTCGAAATAAATCCATTAATCCATTATAAGGGTGTCGGTAACTTATATCTCAGGGTGTCGGGCGCAGTGGCAGCGCCCCTAAGATCTTTACGATTTAAAGCTCCGACTGGCGCTACAACTGTTATGGACAGACGAATCGCTTATCACCAGGCGCACGACTTGTTCGTCCCGTCACTTATATTAAAAAAAAAACTGGTTCTGTAATTTTGGCGAGAATGTACGTAGTAATGATAAGTCTTCGAACGAATTATGTTCGTATTAAATAATCCAATACTGGGTAGACACAGTTGGGTAGGATACCAGTTAGATAGATATTTTATGCTGCTAATAGACGGACATGACGTCTGCAGTTATTTGGTATTTGTAACTTAACAGACAAAAATCCAAGTCGCTATAAAGACTGAAACAACAAAAAACAAAAAAAAAATGCAAATAAACTATATACATTTTACAGAACTGAACTTAGAGGCATCATTGGTTTAAACACTTTCTTACATTCACTTATCAGACATCCAATTGCGCTATCGAACAAATCAAATTGTGGTGCCGCCTCGAGAACGGAGTTAAGGAGTGTGAGTAATGCGTGCAGTCGAGATTTCGACAGTCGGCGTCGGCGTCGGCTGCCGTCGAAGTGAATAATAGTTCGAGAATCAACACCCAGTCATTGACATTATTTAAGAGGATTATGGTTTTTTTATACAGATTTTTTTTTCAATAATTTCAAAGGGTAGCGATTAATTGAAAGTTTTTATTGTATTGACACTTGAGACGTTTTACTATAATGTATATTGTTATGGGAGACTTTTTTGTCAATGGCTGTAATTTTGTTAACACTTTTTTCTTGTTTCTGTGGTAAGATAGTAGACGGCGTATTCTCTGTAATTTCCTATTTAAAATAACTTATCTGAATTATAAATTTAATATTCATGGACGTTCAAAGGGAACCGTTTTATTTAATTAGAGTCACTAATAAGAAATACACTAATGATACATTAACAACACTAATGATAATTTACACACCTGGAAAAGAAACTAGTTACGCTATTTAATGCGTAAGCGTACCCAATGTTCAATCGATAGTCGATGGAATTTTTTATCGAGTACGAGCACCTGGCCCCCCCGTAGCATGGCTACGCATGACAGTCGCGACGCGCGCGATAAAATTGAAATACAAAACACAAGAATGTATACAACACCTGCGGCAAGTCAAGGTATAGCGTCGCTTTCTCCCAAAATATACCATTTCATACAAGATCACTCTTTTCTTTTTATTTGGTTATCTACTTGAAACAAGCTTGTTGTGTACAAGCTTTATGTATACATGTATATTACACAGTGTAGTTCCTTACATTGGACAGATTCATGGAGTACTTTGTACTCCTCACATTTTTTGAAATGCTGTTCACTTACCCATTATGATGTCTTCATTAGCAGTGATCCGTTTAGCCAGCAACTCGGGCGGCGGCCGCGACGGCGGTTCGTCGTCATCATCGCCGTCATCAAGCGCGAACACATTCCTTGATGTCGTCACGTTGCGCAATCGCACGGGTCCTTTCGCTGGCGACTCTGTTGTTGGGCGTTTAGACGTTGTGATATTTGTTGGTCCAGGATTTGCTTTACTCTTCGGTTCTGCCCAACCCGTTGGAATGTATTTCGGTTGGGTCAAGTTACCTGAAATATTGATGACTGTTAAAACACGAAGAACTATTTAAACGTTTTTGTTGAAAGTTTTTGGTGTATCCCTAGTTGCACTGTAGTTCTCTAAAGGATGGTTTGATTCCAATAAGACTTTTGAAGTTTAAAAGCTATAGTAGTATATGGAATGTAGTTCTGTACGTCTGGTAGAAATATTTGCCGTCGCTTCCACTATCTTTAGTCGTGTAAGTGTTACCCGGAGCTTCCTTTTTCTTTTCAGTATTACTGTCAACGCCTCCTTCGTCTTTGACGAACGAGATTCGTGATCCATCATTAGGGCCAGCGCGGCCCGTGTCTGCGCTAGCATTTGCCGCTATGACTTCGTCACTGTCTTCACTCGAGTCATCGTTCGAGTCTCTCTGTCCCAACTCTAACGCCAATCCGTCATCGTCCTCCTGTGCGTTTACCGATACTACAATTATACACACCGTTAAGAAAGTGTTCATTAAAATCATCTTTTAAAATTTAAAACCTTTACAGAAATACAGTGTCACGTTTTTTTGCTATCCTAATGGGGAAATTGACACCAAGGTTTCTTTTTCATTGGGCGACGTTAACCACAACGGCATTTCTGCAATTCAAGGAGACTTCAAGCAGAACATATGAAATCTTCTGCTTGAAATCTCTTCGACTTTATAACCAGTAAGTAACTGGAAAGTTGTTCGAAAAATTTATAGCACAGCCAAATAGATCAGGTTTAAGCCTAATTATAGGCCTAGTATAAGCAAGATATTGCTTTAAAAATTAAGTAGTGTGGACATTTCGCTATATGGTGTAGTGGGCCGTAGACCTCGACCTGATGAAATCATACTTGAATGAACTACATTGTTGATATCGACCCTCTGTACTCCATACAGAGGGTCGATGTCAACGATACTAGATCATCAGTATGTGCTTCAATCTGGCTGAAAATTAGAATGATTAAGGACTCCTAAAGACCCCGTCTTTAGGAATCATAATTTGGGGCTAAAAGTTATTTTTTCGCCATTTTTTAATATGACTGCCATTTGAAAGAGATTTGCTTTGTTTCGGCTGAAAATGTACGTGTGTTCTAGAATGAGAGTTCTAGAAATGTGTGGCTTTTAGAAGTGCCGGGTAATAATTTGTGCTCGAAATTGTTGTACGCCATATTTGAAATTGGCGAAAAACCAATTTCGAGCACAAATTATTATCCGGCACTTCTAGAAGCCACACATTTCGTTCGTTGGCGGTAGAAAAAAAATTGCACTGATCACTGTGGAAATTGGCATGTGCCTAGAGACCCAGGAGTGCTTGGCAATAATTTGTGATTAATATTAGTTTTTCCCAATTTTTCAATATGGCCGCCATATAGGCGTTTTTGCCGGCAGACAAAAATTTGCTCTAATTCGACTAAAAATCGGCATGTCGGGGTCTCTATGGGTGTTTAATAATAATTTGTGGTCAAAATTTACTTTTAGTCATTTTTCAATATGACTGCCATACAAACTTTTTTGGCGGTTGATAAAAATTTGCTGTAATTCGCTTGAAAATCGGCATTTGAAGTTGTCTATGGGTGTTTAATAACGATTTGCAGTCAAAATTTACTTTTTGCCATTTTTCAATATGGCTGCCAGTAAAGAGTTAATTTTTTAAAACAAAGTTATAAGTTTTTTTTATAATATCAAGCGACGGGGCGAACTAGTTGTGCGCCTGATGGTAAGCTGCAGCTGCTGAGACGTTAGTTGACAAATGTCATGTGGCTGTAATTTCACCAGCACCCTTACCCTTCAAGGGTGTGTGTGTGTGTGTGTGTGTGCGCGTGCGTGCGTGCGTGAGTGAGTGAGTGAGTGAGTGAGTGAGTGAGTGAGTGAGTGAGTG
>NW_020653757.1:2153454-2183010 GCF_003589595.1 Hyposmocoma kahamanoa
ATTTTGCACTTTTTTATCAATTACAACCATACTATTATATATAACTACTTTTCACGTTAGTATGTAAGTCAGATAAGTAGACTATAAAATAAACCAATAGCTGATTTTCTAACACTCTTTGTTTTCCTTCTGCACGGTCTCAAACCTTAAATGCGTCGTCTTAAACCAGGCTATCCTAAGTCGTTAAATTTTACTCCCATCGCCGCTGAATCATGTTAGCTGAAAGCTGTTTAGTTTTACCAATTTAAATTTCCATCACGTATTTCCAAAAGGCATTGATAAAACCTTTCAACCGTTAGACATTAAAAATACTGCTGATCTTAATGGTCTTTCCGTTAAAGTAATTAATTCTATAGTTGATTGTATTGCACCTTACTTAGCACATTGTTTTTACGATGTGTATTGATGATCTGATTGTTCGGTGGTTAGAGATAACATATCGGGCACAATCCTGAAAAGGTGTATAGACATGCTCTTAGAACCTATATTTGTAATCTGGCCTTAACCACGAGTACTTTCCCCGATGTCCTAAAGTTAGCGGAAGTGCTTCCCATTTGTTCCCATTGTGTAATTCCCATTCAAGAGTGGTGACAGAGAATGTGTTAACTTTCAACATGAGCTTAGGTATGGACGCTCTACCAACCAAGCTGTATATGAATTCACAAACTACATAGTAACTAGTATTGATGACAAAAAGGTAATTGTAATCTTCTTAGACCTCACTGTGACGATGCTGACCTCCATCATTGTCATCCACCTGTTTATCATCCTTTTTTGCAGTTCCTGGCCACTTATTTTAAAATTTTGAATCGTTCTCGAATTCCCTTTATGCTTTTCTTTCACTATTTGTTCTATCCGTCGTCATTATCATCAAAATGTTTGAAATGATGCTTTGATGCTCTTTCGAGCACAATTCGTGAGTTATCGTACATCTTTAAGGCAGAGGACAGAGGCATGTAAACCTGGCACTCTGTCAATCGCTTTTGGGTGTGCCACAATGTGAGGTGCAGCATCCGCGTCGATTTTGCTTCCGTTCGAGAGAGGTCAACGCCTAATACTTACGGTTAGTCACTTCCTACCACGACGATGTAAAGTCCTGTCATTCCGACAATTATTTATACTCCATTTCATTTTACTGAAATACTGAACATTGTATTTCGACTCTAGGTACTAAGACAAAAGAAGAAAACACAAGTAAGTTCCGAAGTAAATTTTCTGCGAAATGGGGAAATCTTTTTGTTTCCTCGGGTGTTACTTATACAACAAAATTAACAATATTCTTGGAATGTACTCTTTATGTATGTGAATGCAAAAGTAAAATCCTGGACTAGTTCCTGGGTCTCAAATCTTAGGCCACAGAGGACGCCCTGTCGGCTTAGTGTTCTCAAAATGTAGCGTGTCTATTCAACGATATCTATAGGCACCGCGCAAACGCGTGTCTTGTGTTGCATACAAGCAACTGGCAACTAAAATATTCTATTTTCATACAATTGACGTGAAATCGATAGGTACAGTTGCCCACAGACCACATAAATACTGTCTTCCGTGCAGTTGCCGGTTGGTTTATTTTAGCTACGTCACAATTTAACGTGATATACATCATTTTACTTTGGGGTAATGCCGCCGATATCAAGAGAATCTTTTTACAATGACAATTGACAAAGTAGTGAAATAAAAAAAAAATACATGAGAGTTTGTACAGCTTCTGCGTACTTGGATGAAAAAAATTCATGGTTTAGCTCTTGTAGGTCATTTCGATCTATGTATTTGAAATAAATATTGTACCTAAATGATAAATTAATACAAATGTTTCAAAATCAAAATAATCTTTATTTCATAGGTAAGCATTATTACACTTGAAATCGTCACATTGGTTAAACTCTACTTTTCATTCGTAAGGCAGATTCCCCTGAGAAGAATGTGCAAGAAACTCTAGGGGTTGCTCTTTGTAAATAACATTTGTACGCATTCAACATTACCATTCATCATTACCATTTCCGTTCTTTTTTTATCGCGTACACTGCAGAACTGAGCCGTTTTGATAACTTACTTATATGTGGAGCCCATTGCGATTTAGCATCTAACGTTATATCTAGATATACAACTGAAATCACAAGATTTAGTTTTTCGTTTCTAACTACAATGTTTATAACAATCTCTCTAGCATTGGGTAATGTAAATGTCACACAATTTGTTTTTTTCTCATTAAGAAGCAGCTTATTAACAGCAAACCAATCAACTACTTTAGATATAGTATTGTTCACATCGTCGTAGGAACATTGGCGCCTTTTAACTTTAAATAATAATGAAGTATCATCAGCAAACAATACTATCTCATGTTTTAAACCCTCCATGAGGCTAGGTAAGTCATTAAACTAAAAACAAAAATGGACCTAGAATAGAACCTTGAGGGACACCCAAGCTTATTGCAGACCCTGATGATCTCGCACCGTTAACATAGACTCTCTGGTAGCACAACCACTCACACTTTTTTTACAAAGAGCAACCCCAAGAGTTTCTCACAATCTTCTCAGGTGATATTGCCTGACGAATGAGTAGTAGAATTTAATTAATGTGACGATTTCAAGTGTAATTGCCTTACTTATGGAATAAAGTTTGTTTGAGTTTGAGCCTAGAAATATCAGATTAGGTTATAGACTATAGGTAGGTATAAAAAAAACTTAAATTTAAATTCTTTATTTGCCGTACTCAATCTTCACAACTTATTTTTCATTATACGAATAGTATGAAGGGATCGTAAATTGAACACAATGTAATGTAGGTAACAAAGTTTTGAGTTCTAAACCGGCGCTACAGTATTGGGTTTTAACGTCAACGTTTTTGACTGACATTTATTGCGAGGGTACAATCTAAGCCAGTCTTTAATTGCGGACTTCTTGATATTATGTTTAATTTTAAAGGTACGTTAATTTAAGCGAACAGAGCAACAATCGCAGCGAAGCCAACGATGATCGAGGCGGTCACCGCATGCGCACTGCTTATCATGTCATCCTCTCTGTCTGTCAACCACTCTGACATCTTGTTCAGTACGTCATGCTGCACCTGCGCGAGAGCCTCCGAATCGCTATTCTCCGTTGACCTGCCAAATGGACACATATTAAAGATGTTTATCCTACGAAGGATTTGCTTTGGTCTCGACGAACGACAATTTGTCCGTATAAAAAGCACAGTACGGTTTCTTTGTTTGGTTTTGGACTGTCTTTTGAAAATAATTTTAGTAAAAATTAGAGTTACTGGATTGCTCTGCAATGTGAGATTTCAGGCACGACGTAGACGGGCGCGAGGTGTCTGGAGTGGGTCGCTTTGGGCCCCATAGGGGACCACGGGTCGTGACCGCCCACCACCGAGATCACGCGGTCCGGCAAGAAGTCGAGCCCGGCGAAGAGAAGGTTCGTGCGTTGTATGCCCGACCGGAGTAGATCTTCGTCGAAACTGGGAACATAATTATCAAAATATCTTCTGGGTTCGGTTACTTCGGAAAGAGACCCGATAGTTTCTTCTGGATTATATTAAATTAGTATCACGCAACGAAATAAACAATGAAATAAAAGATTTGAGGCGTATTTAGTTTAAAAGTGGTAATAACTTATCTATCTATTCCCATAAAGATATAATCTTATAATATCTTTATGGGAATTATAGATTTATTTACTTTAAATATTCCTACCGGCAGACGGTTTACCTGATGGAAAATAGTGATCGCTGCCCGCCTGTTCTCATTTGCGATACAAGGAAATGTCATCAACATGGCAAATGTGTTTATTGGTGACCGTGTACCTTGTGGTACACGTCTTTTGCGTCTGTCATTGCGCTGGCAATCCTTACCATCGATTCGGAACATAGACGTAGTACTTGACGGTATTACTAATTAGCGCGGTGGTAACTAGTTTAGTCGCAGTAGACCTCTTCGTGAAACAGTTCGTTCAGGGAAGCACTGCCTAGTGGGAACTAGAGCCCTGCCACGTACAAGGGGCATCCAGCTGAATAAAACAGAGCAACAGCATTGTGAAAACGTGAATTTGTTGTTGAAACGTGATTTCGTTCGTGGATGCTCGTTCGTTATTGTAAGTTTATTTATCTGGTATTTCTCATGGTAAGTGAATGTTTGTATTCTGTTTTTAGAAATAAATGTCTTAAACCATAATAAAACTAGCACTGCATTACACTTATTGTATTGAAATAAAGTAGGTACTCGCGCGCACAAATCATTCCATCGTATTATACGACAATAGGTAGTGATAATATGCAAATTTGCAATATCACACTTATTTATTGACAATTCATTTAAGAGCCCAGCCCATATTTTTTCCTACGCATGATACAAATCTAGATTGGTTCAAACGTCCAAAAAGAAATAAACATATAAAATATATTTTAAATTTTTATTGAATTGATATTCAATTTTTTTTTAGCTTAGTTGATAACTTAGTTGGTATAGCGTCTGGCACGGTAGGCTAGAAGACGTCGGTTCCAATCCGGCCGGATCGAAGGAATTTTTTCTGAGTGTTCGTCCTTTGTATTAATAATAATTATACAAAATATAATACATCCAGATATCACCCACATTCGCAAGAAATACGTAGCATAAATGCTCTCCGTGCGAGTGCTTAAAGTAATAAAAACTTCTAGTTTAGCTAGCGACCGTCACACGTGTCTAATTCGTTGGGCATCTATAGAAGAAAAGTGGTTGGCACTAAGGCTCAACTCACACTGGCGCAGAGTCGAAGCGTCGCGTATATATATCGCGTGTTTTCAACTACAACATCACACGTCACATCAACATCATCCTCACTGCTTCGACTCTGCGCCAGTGTGAGTTGAGCCTGGCAGGCGACGCACCGCCGGCGTCGTCGGCACGGTGCAGTGTTGTAAACCAAAATGTAACGGTCGCTAATTTTAATTTTTTTTCGACTTACAATTAACTGTATTTTCATTGTTGCTACCTATAATGCTCATTCCACCCTAAAATGTTAAGTTTGTAAGTCGACGGAAGTGGCGTAGGGATATGATCATAAAGGTTGTGATCCACGATATCTATTGATTCTGGTCTACATCTTTTAACGCCCATAAGAGAGTTTAAAGGAACGATACTTAGAATTCAGTATTTCGAGGACTCTCTCTAAAATTGAAGATACTCGGCGTCGGGGAGGCTCAACAGCATTGCAAGTGTGAATTACAAGAGGCTCGAAAATAGCTGAAAATCGTGGCTGTATGTCGTTCAGCTTAAGTAACACTTACTATTCGGAGATGAAATCCTTGCACATCTGGTGGAAGTACTCGAGGGGGACGGTGGACAGGAACGGCTGTCGAGGGCTAGTCGTTGACTGATACCACCCGTACTCCACACACGTCTGGTATAACCATACACGCACTGCAATGAAGACGCCACGTATTGAAATTTGGGTGCATGGGTAGCCTTCCCAATACTCTCTCCATAATAGTAAAAAGTAAATAAAATGAAGTCTCGCGACTCTTCCGCTGCCAAAACAGGCAGATGTACTGGTTTTAAATTAATTTTAGTCTTAAATTAAATTTAGTTTGCGTTTACTCGAATCGAGACAACAACGACTTCGTTGTAAGTAAATGAGATTTCCAAACAACAATGTAAGCGTATTACGTTAAATTAAGATTTAATTCTTTGAGGGAAATTCGTCTCTACAAGAATTTATGTAGATCAAAGCAAATTCAAATTAAAAATACTTATTCACCAAGCCAACACACTAAATTGCTTATAGGTAAGTTCAATTACAAGAATACAAACTTAAATTACACAGGAATAATATAACAATATGTACTGCTTTTTATTTCCGTGTAACGCAGCGCTAAACCAATACGTTATTGGTCACAGAGAAAGACTGGTGTTCATGAATCGCGCAATTCTGTATTGGAGAGGAATTGCTATTAATTAGCATGAATTGTCAACTTCCTTCTGCTCGCAGGTCGCAGGACAAATTACATTCAATGAAATATAAAAAGGGTTTCCTAATATGTATCAATTATAACAACAAAGTAGTGGAGTACTTTCACAAAAGATACACGAATAATAAAGATTTATATAAGTTTAAAGGTCTGTCCCTTCACACTTGCAACCGTCAGAAGTATGTTTAGAATTCGCATAATGCCGGTCTCTTGCCACTACAATAATGGTCCTTAGTTAGCGTCAATCATTTTCTGACCCCAGGAAATAGACATGGAGTTCCGTAAGGATCAATATTACGACCTTTGTTATTCCTCATCTGTATTAACGACGTGCTTGCATGGTAAAATATAAACCTATTCGCAGGTGATACTCATGTAGGAATATCAGCCACAAATAAAAAGCTAGAAAAAAAACTGTTGTTATGGATAGACTTCGTAAACAGGTTACTGCAAACGGAGTTAATTAATTACTTTTGCAAGTATGTAAATACGTCTGCACTTTTTGTCTGTGGAATGTTAGGCATGTGAATAGAAACTTTATTTGTTCGTATAATCTGCGCTAAGTTATCGGGTTTCGATGACGTCGCATAAATGGTCGCATAAACGTATATGCTTTAAAGTTGTCAGATTTTTAGTGTAGAGGTAGGAACAGTTGTACAATACAACTTCTCTTGTACTTTGTTGTGGTCCATGACGTGATTCTTTTAGGTACTATGTAACATTTTGTACACGATTATGGAATGCAAATATTTAATATATTAAGTTACATTTGTCATAGTCGCCTATATTTCATCATAATAGCGACCAGCTGCGATGGTTGTGCCAGATATAAAGAAGCTACGGTGTGCTTCGGCCGCTGGTCTGATTGGCTGCGTTGATCGTTCATTTTACAATACATAATTACTATATGGTCAAGTCCTACTCTGTATCACCCCGGAACACCTTGTACCGAAACTGTATGGATGGTATGAGATCTTCAGGCTTGTTTATTGCACAATAGTGTATTTTTGAGTCGACTTCTGGCAACCTTTAATGGATGTCGGTGTTACTGGTCGCGAAATGCTTAGCTCTCGGTATACTTGCTGATGTTTTAAATGTGGCAGTGTGTTTTAAACAATGATTTATGAAGTGGACATAGAGTTGTTGAGTTTTGTATTCCGAAAAGTGATTGTATACTTTAAATGGAGTTCGAACTTTATTCGATATTTAACTCTCTAGCGTGAGAGTGCAACGATTTACAATTACTCAATAAATTCTTCTGAAACCATAAGAACTAAGTTCTTCTGGTTCTTGGGTTTCAAGCGTCGCGTCGTGATGTAGCTCGGACGATGGATTTGCTGATTTTTCTCTTCTTGTGTTTGCATTTCTTATACTTAGGCGTTATTATATCTTTAAGAAATTTCTTGTTTTTTTTTTAAATTTTAATTAAGGTGTGATATAATACAAAAATAGAATACACATGGAATTTTCAATTTCGGCCCTGAATCAAGATTTATATTGTATGGTCCAATGAAGTTTTTCTTCGCCTAGCTTCGGAGTTACTTGGGTTGAATAGCACAGAATTCTATGTAAATTTAATATAATTGAGAAAAAATTTGGTGTTATACGAAAATTCTTGATTCTAAAACAGACGAGCAAGAAAATTTTATTCGATAACGCTAAATAATATTTTGGCATTATTTATAAGGGGCTTAGAGCGAATTTCGTTTAGCATAACAAATA
Organism: Hyposmocoma kahamanoa; assembly: GCF_003589595.1. Lineage (NCBI taxonomy): Eukaryota > Metazoa > Arthropoda > Insecta > Lepidoptera > Cosmopterigidae > Hyposmocoma > Hyposmocoma kahamanoa. The sequence goes on from NW_020653757.1 coordinate 2,161,117, forward strand.
GATTCATCGCCTCGCTTCGCTTCGTACTTAAAATTGTAAGGAATTAATTTGGACTCTACTAATACTGTTTAGAGTAAAATGACTGATAAAACTAGGTACCTGCCCACCCACCCACTTACAACATTTCATAATTTTAGAAGCAGTGACCATTTATTCTAAAGATAAAGATACATATCGATTTATTTGTGGAAGTAGGTACAATAAGTTCATCAGATCAGTTCAATACATTAACAGTGCTACTACAACCAGTTTCGTCGAAACATACAAATATAATTATATCTAGAGTTGTAAATTTTATTTAAATAGTTTTGTTTATAAAAAGTTCGTTTATATTATTGTAAATTTCGTGGAGGGAAATTAAGAAGCCAAATGAATAAAATAATAGTAACAACATACTGGTAGCTTGAGGAGCGTCATAGCTGGTGTTCGTATGGAGTGCTAATTGCACTCTGTATTCAGCCTCGATGCAGGGCTGCGTCGAAGGCTGAGCACTGATCCACGCCGCCAGACGCGTCACCGGGTTGGTCGCTGGGGTTGATACAATATCCTTCGTTAAATACAATATTCCGTACGTATGAAACAACTATTACAAAGATGTTGTTGATGAATACGAGGTTATTACACATGAAGCCAATAAAGTAAAATTAAGAGAAGAATATTAATTGATTCATCAATTTTTGGTACATGTGCATGCAATCTTATGCAAGAAGGTATACTTGGGGTACACTCATTGTAACTGTCAGTTCATATTTTTTTGTAGCAGCGAGTCTCATTTGATCGCAATGAACCTGTATACACACAGCTGTGTGGGACCACGCTATAACTTAATGAAAATTATTTTACCTTTATGTGCACAAAATGAATAATAGTGACTTGTCAGTCTTTAATTTAAATTTACAATTTGAAGTAGATGTGAATGTAATATTACATTAAGTGAATTTGTTTTCGAGTTCTTAGGTTTTCGCGATTGTTACACGTAGGAAATGGAACTATTTTTCCGGATTTAAATCGCGTATATTTGTTTTAGTCAACCGTGACCATGGGACCTGTAAAGTGCCCGAAATGTTGGTTTGTTACAAAAAACGGAAAAATAGTTTCATGTCCTATGAATTTGTTTTGCTAAGTTAAACATGTGGAAAACAAAAAAGGAAAAATAATGAATTTCTAGGAAATTTGTATCAAAATCATTGAAACTGTATGCTTAAAAGTTAGCCATAGATACTTACAAATTTGGGTGTTTTGAAGGGCAGTACAAGCGTTAGAAATGTCACCGGGCGTGGCATATTGCACGAGGTACGCGAACGTCTCTGTGATGCCGTACCAGAAGAAGGTGGCCAGATCCAAAGCCGTCGCGCCTTGTAGACTTGAGCACGTACTGTTAAAGAACAGGTAGAGCAGTAAAGTTATCAGCACCATGCACTGAACGCCTCTCTTACTCTTATTATCTGTCAGAGTAAGTTTAGAATTAATCCTGGTCCACACCAACATTTTGCATGTGAGATTGTGTCTTACGTTTTTTTTAATTAGAATAAAGGGTAATTCCGTAACAGCGCCCAGTTATCTATTCAGCATAGGTTCAGGCATACAACAAAATGATCACACGCTAAAACCTTTATTTCTTCTAATAACCGTAACAACGAAAAACATTCCTTCGTACATCGATGTTAAGAGACGATAATAAAGCCCAAAGAAACTGTAAATCGACTCTTAAAAAACTTACTTAAATTGCTCGCTGACCGTGGCAGGTCCATCGGGTGTTCCCAGTAGCGCTACGAGGTCTACCATGGCTTCTTGCACCGTGGATAGGCAGGTCTCGCCGCCCTGTACGCGGAGCGCCTCGGCTATTACTTCCAAGTATTCTGTTACACAGAAGAGATATTTATAATCTCTTTAAAAACTTTATAAAGAATTTGTCAAGGAGCTACCACATTACTATCAATTTATCAACAGACAATTTTTAAAACCGCGTTAATACCTATCGGCATATTCATTCGGCTGCTAACTCACAATCAGCATGCGTATTACTTACAGACGGACAGACGGATTATAGTCTTCTATTCGTATCGCATTGCTTCTTATACACGATGTATAAAAATGCTAATTTGAACGTGATAGAAGGAAAGCTTCGGAGAAAGCCCATATTCAAAGACATATCACATATAGTTTGAGATAGACAAGTCGATACTGACCAGGGAAATCTTCCTGGGCGTGCAAAGGTCCGGAGTCAGAGAACACGGCGTCGACGAGATGCGGGTACGCGAGTCGCATCCACGTCCCCATACTGCCTGCGTACGAACATCCCACCAGAGCCACCTTGCCACCTCTAAGAATAACAATTAATATGAAAAGTCATTAAGAACAATACTTATTACTGTCGTTATGAGTACATATTTTTATTGTAGATTGTGGTGACCTTGCACTTGGAATTCCCATTACAATTATGAGTAACCAATACTAAATAATACCTTCTTAATTCATAAGCGTACAATAAATTAATCATTATTTTAGTAAACAAACCTAATTCTTGGTATTTTTGCGTACCTACTTTGAACGAAGTATATTCATACTTCCGTGTATGTACACAACGACCGTTTTAAATAGTCTTGTTTCTTAACACAATTTATGGTTACAATTGCAAACTGTATTGAAAAATGTAAGTTGCATAATTACGGTCAGGAACACCGAGGGAAGTGGGATTTGAAGCCTTAACTAATAATCCAAAGAGTTTAGCACTATAGTCTGTCAGTCGATAAAACAGATATACAAATTAGTTGAATTTATTTTAAAGAGATGTGGCTACGACGCTATAGGTAAAAGGCTTAAAAAACAAATCAGACAGTTGAGACATCTTGCGAACATGACCTTTGTAAGAAATACGACGTATTGTTCCTCTTACCCCATCTTTTGGGGAAGAAAAATGTTAGCACACTTTGCACGTTTTTGGCAAATACATCGTAAGTATGAAACTATTTTTCCGGATTTAAATCGCGTATATTTGTTTTTTCAAACAAACCGACGTTTCGGGCCCTTTACAGGTCCCATGGTCACGGTTGACTTGTACATCGTAAGTATTGATTTTGACATTTAGCGTAACGATTGTTAAAAATTTGCTAAGCTTCCTAAAGCTCAAAACAAAGTGTGTTCCGCTTATCCACCTGACCTTATTTATACATTAGGTATTTTTAATCAATATATTTATAGTGAATAGTCGATATTTCCAGTTATATAAGGGAATAAGAGGCGCGTGAAAGATAACATAGATGTCATCTGCCAGAGATCGTCCTAGAATGGTGTCCGTAGTATAGTTGCTAGTAATTTCCTCATATTATTCAATTGACCAAGTCAATATTCCAAGAACGGTGACATATGGGCGGAAGTAGCAATTTACGAATGGGCACTCGGTTTGAATCAGCTCTGCGGTATATTAATTGAGTCGTCTTCAAGTGCAGGTGCTCCTAAAGTACATCTTCTAGGCACATTGAGGAACCGTGCCCAACGCATTAGCATAGCCATACAAAGGGGGAACGCTGCCAGCATCTTGGGCACTTGGCCGCGGGGACCCAATTTTATTCATATAATTTAAAAATCCTAGTTTTATTTTCTTTCTAGTATTTAAACTTTTACAACAACTTTTTGAACAATGCTTATTTCTTTTTTTTTCAATAGGTAGGTGTCGTGCATATTTACATAATATTCGCTAAAGTGCTCATTTTGAGTACTTGCTGACATTTACGTTCGCACTTGTTTATATCCTTCTACATTCTACAGTCGAGTAAATGTGATAAGTAAAATTGATTTAATTACAATTATTCTTTGTGGTGACGAGTCCACCAGCTTTGCAAAAATATCATGCTATGAATCGCGCTATAAATAGCCGATTCGAAAGGGATATGGTTTGTGGTGGTTATCCCTTGTCGCCATTATCGAGCGCGCATTCTATCAACCAGATATGCACGGGCTCTGAACTAGTCATAATTTAGACTCTTGTAGGAAAGGTATTCTCCCTTTTTTATTAGGCTTTAATAATTGAGGCCAAACATGAGAATTCTATTACATCTCGAGATATTGAAAAGAATTAAAATGTATTGTTTATTATATTTTTAAAATAAACAATTTTTGACACACAAAGTGCGACTACTTTCCATGAAAAATAAATAATAAAATAAAAAATAAGCGTGTTCCATATTGACTTTCGCGTTTCGTGCTTTGACTAAGGATTTAGTAAATTCTTGGATGGATAGAACGAAATTTCCTTAAGTTATTGTAGCTTCAAATGTAAATGTATTCATGTTTTCACCGAAAGTCCTAGTTAATGCTAGGTTTGACGAAACCTGCAGGCAAATCTGGGGTAGCTTACGATACGGGGTTGGACTACAATACGTGAATATAGTGGCATTAGATTTCGTACGAATGTAGCCTGTGCTACACTTCTATATTTGCTTCTCTACGCCTTGACTTGAAATGACTGCAAGCTTTAAGTGGTTTGTCGTCTTCCGCGTCACTCGGTATAGGAAATAATACACGTGAAATGAAATGTTTTACATTCGAATGAAACTACTGTTTTTGAATAACAGAATTCTATAGTGTAAAGGAATTTCGTTCGAGGAAATTGTAATTTTTTTTATTGGACCTTGCTGTATTTTTTTTACTTTATTTCGATAACAGTGAAAAATGTTGGCGAGTACCATACGTTGATTTGGTGAATCTTGCACCATGATGGCTAGCATGTCCCATTGCTCAGCACTAAATCCGGCTCTTTGCCTTCTTCTTTTTATCGTGTCCTGTTTGCCCTAACAATTGGCATAGCTGAGTTTCGGACCACAATAGTATAGGTAATGCCATCGATACGATAAGAAGAAGAACATTGACTATTATTGTTTATATTCGGGACGATAATTTTAACCCTTATTGTATTGACGTTATTTAACAATGTAAAATACATGAGTCTATTGTATTAATAAAACGAATACCCTTACCTATACCAGCCATTCTCGAAACTGTCGCTCTGAACTGTCTGAATGAACTGCGCTAAGTCGGCGAGCGCCTGGTCCACGCTCAAGTACTTCAGCTCCTCTGGTGACGTAGTGCTGAAACGAGAGAAAATTATATATTTATTATCTTTTAATTTGATTTCAAATAGTATAATTCTTAACCTTGAGCCCTCTGTCAGACAGCTGTCATCTCCACTGGGTACCAAAAAAGACGCGCGCAAAAAATAATGGTGGTTGTGAAAACATTTGTGGATTAGATTTTTTGTATATAATAACATTAAGGACGAACAAGTTTTGCGCCTAATGTTAAGCTACACGTCTGTCCATAACAGTTGCAGTGCCATTCAGAGCTTTAAATCGCAAAGAGGGCACTGCTAATGCGCCCGTCATCCTGATACATAAGTTGACAACCGCGTGCCTGTTATTTCACCAGAACTCTTAACCTTCAAAACCGGAACACATTAATTACAATAAAAACATTACTGATTCGCGGCAGAAATAGGTAAGGCGGCAGTACTTTCCTGAATAAAAACATCTTAACAATCAAAGTAGCTGTAAAAATAATTTTATTAGACAAACTACTAATACTCTTTCTCTACATACTTGTACGCTGGATCAAAGCATTGTAATGGTGCACATATGATACAAAAACATTACTGCGTATAAGACAAGACTCTCCAGCAGTCGCATGGCGAGTGGGAAACTAGTCAAAGCAACTTCAGTGGACTGTGTCAATGCCACTCGAAAGCGGAAATGCAAATCCTTAGCGATTTCACCTTTTTCGATATTATAGGGACAATAACTTTTTTACCGACACTTGTATGCGTCTAAATTTTTAAATAACGTCTTGAAATTGGCTAACATTTTTCTTTAAAAAAAAATTAATAATTTTTATAAATATTATAAATTATTCCATTTTACTTAAATGATTCTATAAACATTTTCTATGAAAAATTAGTATTGTAATAAATAACCGTAAATATTTACTTAATAATAATAATTATTATTATTATAAGGCAACACCCAAAGTTACGAGAGAAATAAATGTAGGCCGTACAAATATTTCTCAAGGCCCGGGAATCCAACCCGGGATCTCTGCGTGCCAGACCAGCACGGTACCCTTTTACCAGAACCACGGAGACAGTTCAAAACAACAAAACACTGATCGTATCAAAACTTATTTTATTTACATAAGAACCAATATTAATAAAAAAAATTATGAAACCCTTGTTTTTTACGATAAGGTCGTAAAAAGTCAACGCAGTAAATTAAGGGACAGAAAAGTATATGTTTTTTGAGGATACTTTTAAAAATAATTCGTGAACGACGCTTCATAATTTAATAATACATACATGAAATTTGAATATGACAATTATTGTGTATTAATTCACATTTGAATTAACAAATACTAAAAAAAAATGTACTTTTAATTGTAAAATTTCAAACTGACATAATCTTTATTTCAAAGGTAAGCAAATTAGTCTTTAAATGGTCACATTCATTAAACTCTACTGCTCACTCGTAACGCAGATTCCCCCCGAGAAGAAGAAACGCAACTCTAGGGGTTGCTCTTTATAAATAAATATTTGTACACAATTATCATTTACAATATTTATTCCACATATCATTGGTTGAGACTACTTGCAAGAGCTAAACTAAAAAATCGAGTACGCGTAAAAACCTTCAGTGTAAAGTTTTTGTTTCAATGTAGCTTTAAACCGTAAATGGCAAAATAGTTTTGAATATCAACCGGAATCTTATTATAAAAGCGTACTAACATTGCCCTTTACGTTTATCAAAATGTTTCACAAAAAAGTTGATGTGAAGTCTCTTAGTGATGATATTGATTTATAAACACACGACGAATGGCTTGTATATATCAATCCTTTTAATGTTACCTGGAAAAAAATGCTATATAATAAGGCCATCATTTGAAGTTTGTGTTGTCTTTGTTTGTATTCGCCTTTGTTGGCAATAAAGAACGTATCGAACATTCTCTGGGGAACAATTGCTGAAGATAGTTGAAATCTATTTAGTGAATTAAAGGAGAGCCTTAGGAAAAATTAATATTTGAAAACAAACATTACGTGAACGCTAAATAGAAATAACAAATCAGTAAAACAATAGTATTTATTGCGATAAAAATTGTAGTAAATTCTTAACAGAAACAGTAGTTGTAAATGCAAAACTCATTAAAACATGAGGTGTGGTACTAGAGGTAGAGGGGCAATAGGGCATTTAATTCATGACGGCGTGCAATTGAGACCATTTATGTGTGACTCACGGTATGAGTCAACTCAGTGTAGTATTCACATTTACCTTGTTCATGCAATTAGTTAAGTCGAAGGGAGAATATGTCCTGTTCACCTACACTACGTTATGACGGTATTTTGAATGGGAGAGCCCATTATTATTTTTTGATATCAAGTGACGAGACGTACAAGTCTTGCGTCTGGCGGTAAGCGACACGCCTGCCCATAACAGCCCGTAACAGTTGCAGTGCCACTCATTGCTTTATATCGCTAAGATCTGGGGAGCAGTGCCACTGAGACGTAAAGATGACAAGTTTCTTGTGTCTGTAGATTTCACCCTTGCCCCGATTTTGAAAAACCGAAATGCGGTAATGCTAATATTAAAGCTGTGGCTGTAGTAGGTAGTAAGTAGGGTGACAATACTTTCCTCGACGAATTATTTCACAAGGAGCTCTATTGCTACTTAACCTGGCTGTTTTGTTGCCTCATTAAGTTATTGCCTCACCGGTGATACTGGTTCGAGTCGGATCGTAGGAATTTTTCTTTGTATTTGTTTCATTTTTGTATCATAATATCTGTTAAAGTTTTGAAACATGATGCAGAATTCAAAAGGTTATTGACACTGCTTGTATGCGGAAAACATTTTTTACCTGTCCGACAGCAAAAGCATGGTTTTACGATACCACTTAGTATGTGTGATTCTATATTTCCTCGTCACGTTCTACTCCTCGACACGGGACATCCTCTATTTAACCTAGTTTCGCTTAAAAGGAGTACACGAAAGTGAATTTTGGTATCGGAACAAGTGAGAACTGCACTTGGCATAACTGCATTGCTCTGTTGTCGACGTCGTCGAGTGAAGGACGACGAGTTGCCAGTTTGCATATATAAGTACTTGTTTTGTTCCTCGGCACGAGTCACCGTGTTAAGACATTCCATTTTATAATCTGTTTCAATTTTATGACAAATATTATACGCGGATTCCTATTGCCTTCCTTCTTTTTACTTACTATTCTTTAAGACACACTATCGACAAAATACGAAAAGAGTGCAGCGATAGCCCAGTGGGCGAACGGTTGCTTCTTAATTGTGAGGTCGACGATTCAAATTCCTATGTACCTATGACTTTAATTTCTAAGTTACGTACATTTGTGAGTGTTTTGTATTACGTAATACGTCTCGTAAATGGTGAAATAAAACATCGTGATGAAACCTGCATGTCGGAGAAGGTTCATAACCCTTTGAAGTACAGTAGGTGATTTAAGCATTACTGCGTTCCGGTTTGGGAGGGTAAGGGTGCTGGTGAAATTATAGGCACGTGGGAAACTGCTAACTGATATCTCAGTGTGACGGGCGCAGTGGCTGTGCCCCTCAAATCTTTGCGGTTTAAAGCTCTGAGTGATTTTGCAACTGTCATGGACAGACGTCTCGCTCACCACCAGGCGCACGACTTGTACCGGTATTTTAAAAACAATGATGATGAGTACACAACAATCGTCAATATGGAGTAAACTTTACTCCAAGTTACCTAGTAATACGCTTAGACTACAAAATGTGGCGTAAAAATCCATGTTTTACGTAATAATAATATTTGAATCTGTTGAAACATTTTTTTATTATTCATTACTTTAAATCAGGCAACCACCACCATTATAAAATATACCATAAGGACTAACCTACACATATATGTATAATATAGGAACTAAATAATATACGAAACGAATTCTATGTTATGTCCTTCCGTAGCTTATAAAAATCCGCTTTAGATATTGTAGATCCTTTTTCGAATTGGCCAGATAATGAAAATACATTCGCAGAAATACAAAAGAAAGGAAGATCTTTTGTTGCACTGTCAACAACGGTTGATTTTCACGCAAGAACTGACTTTAATCTCGAAAAATATTTGAAACGCTCAAATCATCTCATGCATACCGGATAACCTTCGACTGGCTTACTCTTGCTCTTATATTTGCTTCATGTTAAGGCGATTTGGTTCTTATCGCAGTACAAATAGAGTGTGGGACTATCTTAACGGGGCTTTTGTTAAGTTGGTACGACAACAAGAGGTTAATTAGTAAGGATTAAGTGCAGATAGAGTAAATCGGGACAATTTGGCAGATCGGGACAATTTGGGGACAATTCCCGCAACGAGTGTAGTTTGTTCCGGAATTTGTCTTATTTGCTGGCTTTGTGTTTTGATTGTCGTCGCCTAACACCGGTGTTGTGCCTTTGTTCTAAAACCGACTTTAATTGCACTTGAGTGTTATTTCCTAAATTAGCTTATTGTTCTCGAAATATTTGCAAAAGTTGTGGAGCAGTCAATGGGAAGAATGGTGAGAGTACGTATATGGCTTATAATTTTTCAAAATTTAAAAATATTTCTTTCAGATGAAAAAGATCCCTTGGTGGTAGTAGTAGTAAAATAAGCTTATAAGCTGTTGTTAGTAGGAATATTACATATCATATTACTTAATTAGTTAAAATCTAAAATGTCATGTACTTACGAGGCATCTCGTGCGGAGTCATTTTCGTACGAGATGCCTCACTACAGGCGCTCTGTGGTCCTCTGCCACAACCTTCAGGATGTTGTTGTTGTATGGCTTATGAGCTGTATATGTTTTTTTTTCATTTCATTAAAACACGGAACGGTTGAGAAAAATTGTCGTTGTGTCGTTGTGTGTCGTATGTTGTGTGCTGAATTCGAATTATAACCATAATAACAACAACGCACACTTTCATAGCTCCGTAGTAGGGAAACCCTGTAACGCGAGTGCCACGGACACACACATAGACAACCACAAATTACACCTAAAGTCACGAGATAAATAAATGTAGGCCATACGATGTCCCTTGGCCCGGGAATCAAACCCGGGACCTCTGCGTGACAGTCTAGCATGGTAACCGTAACCGGCCACGAAGACAGTTGGACAATGGTTACGTCACTTGTGTGGTTGCATACATTTATTAAGATTTGATATAACCTCAAGTGGTTTCGGTTGATTCCGCTTAACAGTGAAAGTGTTAAATCAATCACTTTGGAAGCAATATTAATGTAGAAAAATTGAGGATATGCACATTGATTACTATACGATGTGAAAAAACGATTCCTAAAAATGTTCACAATGCATAAAAAATCACAAACTTACCTCGAAATTTTACGAAAAAACCGCTGTATCCAATAAGTACTTTACATATACCAATTTGTTTTTATTCCAACTGAACTAAACAGAACACGTATAGTATAGGATATTATACATTTTTCAAATTGCTTTAATTTCGTTTGTAAAAAAATAAATTCTGAAATAAAAACAGTGTCCTGCCGCAATAAGAGAACCCGTTCGGTTCGGGAAAAGTTAGAATTCGAGCTGAGGTGGTATCTTTTTCTCTTTTTCTATCTTTTTGGTCTTTTATGTATAAGTTCCAAACGGAGAACATTGAAGTCATCAAAATTAATTATAGTTTTGGAATTGATTATTATTTTAATGATCCTGATGCTCTAACACAATTTCATTAACTTTTGCAAGTATTGTTGGCTTTACAATTTAATTGATCGTATGTTGAAGTTAATGAAAGAGGAAAATCCTAAGGAAACGTATCTAACGGAAAAAAGAAATACTTGTTTTTTAATTATTTTCATTTGTTCGTTCACAATGACCATACGTCAAGTATTCTTGGAAAAAATTCACAAGATATAATTTACCTATCTATCCACCCATTATATGATGTCTATTAGTTTAATGGCAATTAATTTCTTACATAAAACAATCTTTTATTATTCGAATTTTCATTGTTTCAATGAAATAAAATCAGATAAAATGAACGAAATGATAATATTAGGTACGTTATAATATTATATATTAGGTAATATTACGTTCTTATTTCAGTGATCGCCGTTTCTTATTTGCTTTCTCTTATTAGGTGGTATCGGATCGAGTGTGATCACAAGACGACAACGCGGACGATGTAATATTGGGGCTCTAGAGTGCCCAATATTACACTGCTTACGTCAATTGAATATGAAAAAGTTATGTCATGATTTCCAGAAACTGGATCCAGCAAGTGTCGATTCCAACATTAGGTATACTGGCAACGGACTAAAGTTAAAATATTTGAATCCAGTGTAGCGTCACATTTTCAATTTCTGTGTCTTTTGTTTCCATTTACATTCCGCTTCCCGCGGGGGTCGTGCTGGCTTCCGCAATTACGATTCCACCCGAATTAGGTTTAGGATGCGGGTGGAGTCGACATGGAGGGAGGCGGTACACGGGTACAGGTACCTCCCGTAACTTGCTTCAAACGCTAGCGTCCCAGAATCTACGTAAATCAGCCTTTATTACAACCGTCGTTCCATTATCAAAGTACCATACTACTCGCTTGCCTTAAATATCCGAGACATGTCTGATAATCTCCCAGTATTGGGAGACATATAATGACAGTAAAAGGTGCAGGTCAAGTGGCCGCTGAGCCACTGACCCTAAGGTCTCATGACATTAATAGATATGGGTTTCTACGTGACATCAAGGCATCATTTCTTAGTTGACTTGTTTTTGTTTACGGATTGCTTAAAAGATACCAGTGTCCAACAGAAGGATACACAAGATATACGCTCTAGCAAGAAGTCCATGGGACACACACATTTTTGCAAATTTAAATATTAAGTATTTGATCGTACTTATCAAGCGTTTTGAAATCTATTATTAAAATGACTGAGGACGTAAAGTTTACAGGACTCGGTTTTCTCTTCCTAATGTTCATTTTAGTAGCTTTAGCCAAAATCTTAACATCTTCGCGGGTGATAGTTTGTTTTTAAATTTTAATACGTGCTGTGCCGACCCTACCTAGCGTCGGATAAGGACAGGAAGAAAAAGAAGAATGAAAATGGTTAGTAAAATCCTGTAATTCATGTACGTGTTAATTGATTACGTCGCCCATAATACTGGGATATAAAGCAGTTTGGATTGTGTGTTTATCTTTACTGATTCGCCGTCGGGCGAGTGAGGAGGCGTGCCGTGGCATACGACTAGCTCGTTATCTCGAAATCGCGGCTATAGCGTTAAATACCGTATTATGGCGTTATTACAAAGTAAGTTAGAATATAATAGATTAGGTACATATTCCTGTTCAAAAAACAGCTCGTTGCCAAATGTTGAGTGTTGTTAATTACAGTGGTAACCCAGCGGGAAAACGAATGCTATTCAATTGATAGGTAAAGACGGTTCGAACTCCTGTGGCAGCACGTCTATCTGTGGCTTTGAAGGAAAACATCGTGATGAGATCCGCACATCGAACATGGTTCACAACGTTTACAAAACTTCTGAAGTCTTTTACTGTAGCAGACTATGACCTCAACTCTGGGGGACATTTAATGGATTGGTATGTTTGTTACAGTCTTTATTATCCGTTAGGTACTACTGTAATAAATCTGTTCAAGATGTTTTGTCGTTCGTTACATACTGTTGCCTTGTACGTGTAAGCATATACTCACTTGGTGGGCCTTGTGTCCCCGTAGTAACGGTGCTCTGTATAGAAGAGCGCCGCGGACTCTCTGGCGGCCAGCTCGTAAGCCAGGCCGCCCCGCATCCAGCCTTCGCTGATACGCCACTCGCCGCCTATGAAAATGACGATGTTTGTGCTCCTGGCGTGTCTCGAATTGTAGTAATAACGCTGTAAAAGACCGTTTTTTTACTTTGAGTAAGTTGCTTTGTCACATCATTTTTTTTCAACGGTTACTTGAGTCTATAGTGTCAACATTAGAGTTTCATGGGCATGGAACATTATGGTAGTAATTCGTGATTCTAAAAATTAATTGTGACTAAAAACCAAAAGAGACGATTCGTGCTCAGCTGAGGAACATACACGGGTCGATAAAGTTACAGATAGTCATCTTTCCCCAAAAAGGTGTTACGAACCATTGGAAAGACATCTGTGTTAGTGGCAGCGAATTGGTTCAAACGGACGTAGATGAAGCCTTCCGTCACTGTATCGTTGCTGCCGTCACGGCTCGCGGGGACGGGAGGCGGGGGCTCCAGTGTACGGAGCCCTACGGCCAACGGGAGAAGGAGTAGATACCCTGAAACATTGTTAAAAAGTTAATATGTACAAGTTGGTCTATGAAACTGTCACTTTTTTAATTAATAAAGAATTTTGCAACCGTATGCACGTATGCTAAGGTGCGCAGGTTACAAGAATTTGGATGATATTGAGAAATTCATGAAAAACATATAGGAGAGAGACTTAGTGGACGAAGTCTAAGACGGGAAAATATACCTACTATAGTAGGTATACATTTTCAAGACTCATTCCGAACTTTTAAACTTTGATCTTGGAAAACGGGTTACGAAAACGTATGGGATTTGACATTGAATTCGGAACCACAGACTGGGTTTCAAGTTACACGATCAACACCAAAATATTTGAAATGGTCTAATGTCAAACAATGCATTTTTAGATGTCGAGAAGCCCGTGCTGTACGTTCTTGATGATATATTTATATAGTACTTACACGTTTCCATAATTAATGCAGTAAACACAATGCGACTAATCAAATGTAGCAACACCTCAGGCATTAACGTATAATTCTGTTTTATCAGATAACATATTTCAATGCGGCGATATGCTAAAACGACGTAACTAACATCTAAGCATTCTAAACGGCGTGTTACGGAGCTCCTCCTCAACTTCTAACTCTCCCCTGTACCTTCATTTATTTCCTTATTACGTAGTGTTGTTAATTTCCTGTATTTTTTCCTTAATATTATTACTATTATTCTATGTATCCTACATTATTAGTACCTACTCAACATGTATTTATTTGAAGTGCCTACTTCTATTAGAAGATATTCATTGGCTGCACCCTTTATGCAAATGAGGACATACACTTAATTATTTATCGTAAAGTTGCCTCGAAGAAATTGCTGCACACCAATAAGACCGTATTCTCTTAAACAACTTATTTACAGCATAATCATTGTGTTTGGCCTCGCCTTAGTCGGGTATAGAATAACAAAGATTAATTAAAATTTTCAGATATATCTGTTTATTGGAATGATTATAGATAACTACGACGGTGCCAATTTAGATATTACTATTAAATTTCTTTATCGCTATCAGAACTGATACACATTGTATAAAAAAAATAAAAGATTATTATTAAAATGTCGCGGTATGAACGAGCGTGGCTGCAAACATAATTTGTAAGTAAGTGTTATTTTTGGGAGATACACCGCCATCCTACTTTTTTCTACAGGGACAATGTGAACAGTTGCAAAATATTCGTGTATGGTATACCATAATACCCTTTGACCTTGCCGGTCATATCAAAAGTCTTTGGAAACAGCGAGCGTGTAGGTAGGTTTGTCATAAATAGATCAAGCCAAATAGAAGATGGTGAATACATATTTTTTTAAGCCTGCTAGATCCTAGGCCATAGCGCCGGTCAGCGTCAGATTATGGTGATAGACATACAACGCTTATCTTGTACACCCCATTCAAGTATCCATTAACACATGTTATAGTATTTATATTGTTCCATCAATGATTATGGTTCATAGGCCGATTGTAGGTAATTGATAGATAATCGCATGTGTAAAGTCCAGCGCCAAGTGACCAAGTGGGCTGGAACAATGGGAGATGCATCAGGTCACACCTGCGTCCATTGTTTGGCACATGTGCACGCCGGTCACGCGCGATGATTCACAACACGTGCTAATGTAGGGTTACTGGTGCTAGAGCAATGCTGGAAATGACAAACACCGACGCACCGCGCAAACGCAAAAAGCAACTTACATATCGTGCATTTATCGCTTAGCTGTATCTAGGTAGGAGTGCACCAATAGATATCGTATGTGTCACGTAAATACTTACGTCAAGTGGGCAATGACGACTAAAACCCTGACAGATGTGAAAGAGGTCTAAAAACAGGCTAATTGCGTCAGATGTAATTTCTCCGTTGCTGTGTACCACGTTACAAAAGTGTGCGGCGTAGTACCGGGTTGTGGGGTGCCATTTTGATGTAAACGATAAGGTACATGGAGAGAGCCTCCTCGCGGTGCGCACCAATAACAGCAGTAAAGCAGTGCCTAGAACAGCTAATCTTTTCAAAACGATGCTTTAATGTAAATGATTGCATTTCCGTTATAGATTTCTGCAGATCGACGCATCGAAATTAGGTAATACTTTACAGAACCCATAGTGTTCCTCGCCTACCAATGGTCCTGAACAACTATACACAAAGGTACAAAATCTCCCAAAGCTCGACGCGAGTCTATCACGAAAATTAATTAAACTTAAAAGGCAAGAGCTTCGCACTTTAACCGCCGCCCTACCTATGGACCATGACCCGTCCATACAATGAACACCTTTTCTTTAAGTACACTTTTTCTTTTTATTTAAGTATCACAGACAGCCCTCTCTATGCAGAGCGTGCATGGAGGGGGAAGAAACGGCTGCGCAAATCCTACTACAGTACTCCGGCGTGGCCAACTACAGGACGCGCTAACTGGTAGTGCCGAGGTCCATCCCCGAAGTCTTCGGCAAACCGAGGAGGTTGCTGAGATTCCTGGAGGAGCTAGGACGGCACGAGTGGGACCCTGCACCGACCACACGGAAAATTGACGATTAACGTCGAGTTGCGGACACCTGCCCGTTATACAAAGTACCAAGTACCAAGTCGGTAATACTTTTATTATTTGAAACTCGACAGCGAGATGATTAAACATTCAAAAAAATAAATCTACATATCACAGGTGTGTAGTACTAAACTATTAGAAACCATACTTTTATGTTTACTGTTACATTTATGGTTTCGTTCACAATATTGTTGAATAAATTTACGCTGGGTCCAAAATGTCACTTCCATTAGCCGACGTGTTATATATCCAGGCGAATTGAGGGGTTTAATACTATGCAAAGTTAACGGTGACCCTACAACGTTCTACTGCGGTTCTCCAATTCACTTTCAAAAATGTCTACGTGGTGACTAATACGGTCACTGTTGCTGTTGAATGTGATTCATAGTGTTTATTATGCTATGGGGAAACGCGATCGCTTCACCCGTTAGGGGACTACTTCGCTTGTTTTTTACCTCAACCCAATTTACATTTACGCTCTGGTGGGTTGTAAAAGTTTAAACAACTTATTTTTTGGTGAATTTACGGGCAGATGGAACTTGTAAACATATGTCTAAGAGTCTCTACTATTCCTTCCGAATCGGAGAAATGACCGATGGTCCGAAAAGTCACAAGTGTTTGAAGTGGCATTTAATCTCAAGGAGTACGAGACTTCGAGAAATGTACAAGTCTAGAAAAGTCGGACCCAGTTCGGATGCCGCTGACTTAATGCACTAAGGCCGATTCGAGCCCGAGAAAATACGAACATTAAAACGAAAATTATTTGTTGAAAATTATACTTTAATATTATATGGAGTTTAAATGTTCACTTTGTAAAACTGACTGTTTTATAGCTTTACCTATAACTGTGTGTACAGCGTCGGTTCCACGCGGATTAAATTCTTTGTAATAGGTAGTAGACCTACGATAAATCCAATCTCACAAGCGATGAATCAACACGAGGAGTGCGCGAACGCCGTGAGAACATGCTACACAAGCTAACTGTGTTATGCATCATTATGGTTATGTATTATTTCCGCATTACATAGGCATTATGTTGCAAAAATGTCACGTATTTATCTCTTTACTTTTAGCAATTGTTACACGACGTCTCGTGGTGTGTTTGAGAAACGTAATTGATTATGAGCCTTTAGTTCTTTTGGTTTGACCAGGTGACGTTCTAGTCATTCGATGTTTATTATTAGAACAAGATATTCGAAACAATTATGTGCGAGAATGCAAATGAACTCCATTGCTTTGTTTGCGTTGCAGTGAAATTATGTGCACTATCGTTTATTATGCAATGGTAAGCTTGTATTGTTCAAAACGTCGCGTCGTTTAAACTGCACACTAAATCTACACGGATTTGTGGTGGTGCAGAGTGTATTATTAAGATCCTAGGAGTATTTTTTATGTACTAATGAAGTTAATTTTCACAATATTAGCCTATAAACAACGCCTCAAGGTTCGTGTGGAGGACTATGACTTAAACCTCATTTAGAGCAGGTCGGTGCTCTGCAGCGCATCGACCTAAATTATGATATGAATTATATATTGAATAGTTCCTTTGAGGAAATCGTTTGTGGATGGTATGACATAGTTTTGTTTTCACATGAAAGTTATAGACTGAACGTGTTGAAATATAGCATTTTTCTGTTTAGGTGCTGTACTGGTGTAGTACGATGAATCGTAATGTTTCATTTGGATAAGTATAAAAATATGGCGCTCAATGAATAATAATTTGTTGAATATTCACAATATCAAAGAAAAAATCTATCGTTAGAGGAGATCTGTGCTCGGCATTGGGACTAATAACGAGCTGACGATAATGAGGATGAAGATGAGTAAAAAAAGTATACATTTTGTATCTTTAATGAGATGAATTTGCCACCAGCATACTTATATAAAAGTACCTATTTTTTTTATCTAATTTTGTTCATACAAGCACAGTAAAAAAGGGACAGTAGTCTATTTTGGAAGTGTGAAATTTGGTACAATAGAGGTCCCATTATACTCGTTTTAGGACCTCTCGCGACGTAAACAGAGAGCAGAGGGAGGGCCCTCGCGCCCTCGGAATGAGAGGGCTTAGGGCTAAGCCGCAGTCTGTTTAATTGACTAAAGTGCTTCGTAATAGAGCCCTCTGCTTTTTGTTTTGTTTATCCGGACTTTCTAGCTTTGCGATTACAAAGGGAAGTTAAATTTAATACATTTTCAAGTTTTCGTATTATATTGCAAGGATTCGTTACACAAAGAAATAAAGCCAAATCTTCCCGTAACGTCGTAGTAAAAACCAACAATAGAAGTAGAATTGGGAGATGGGTAGCAGCGTCCTCAATATAATATGAAAATAGCTCATTCAGCTTTTTCTGTCTGGCGATGGATGGAACTTCTCGATTGACTTATCCTGTTTTGTAAGGAGTTCTCCCACTGTGGTACCACGCTCTAAGCAATGGGCTCATAGTGCATAACAAAATGTCATAACGACTTATAAGTCAAAGACTATTTTCATGCCGCGCTGAAAGTCAAATGTAAATTTATGTTACGACGCTATTGCTGTTATTCATTTGCAATCTCGACTATTCCAGTGTGCATTATTAGAGCTGATATCAAATGCCGATGAAATATAACCATCAAAGGTGCGGCTTCAAAGCGAAATAAAACTCGCACCGATGGCGAAAACTACACTCAAATGACCGCCGTGTAAATTGTGCACCCGCATACAAGTACTCTTCGGAAGCGATTCCAACACTGAGATGCCATATAAATTAATCTTTATAAATTTTGTTTACTATGTTAAACGATTCTTTTATGGGGAACTGTATAAGTTTTTACAATAAGATCATTCCGGAGCATATATATTAACATTATCATTTCCTAAGTTTAATAGTTACATTAAAAGCATTTTAATTGATAATCTCACTACAGAGTACCAAAAAAAACCGACCTTAAAAGTACGTGGAATTACGTCTATTTGCTAAGTTTTATTGAAATATCCCCTAGTTCGCCACTATACAGGATTTGACACAGGAGATAATAAAAATCGGTTCTCACTACTCAAAGTATATTGAGAGAGAAAAACGCCTTGAATTGGAGAATAGCAAAGTCAACAATTAAAATAATTGCTCCTTAAGTAAAATTTAGGCTCTATTTACATATAAAAATGAATCTTCATGCGTGAACAGCTACCCTTGGAGGTGGATGATTTTCTTCAAATTGAAATGGGACCACTATGGAGGTACCCTTTTCCAACAAAAAAAGAATCGTGAAAATCGGTTCACAAATACCGGAGTTGACGCGTAACCTACATACAAAAAAAACATAATCTAAATACATTCGAATTGAGAACCTCCTCCTAGTCGTTTAAAAGTCATATTACAAAATTGAAGTCTACGTGTTAGAAGAAGATGTATTGAAAGACGACATTGCTCGAGATTCCATACAAATGTGATCAAAGTTTCCATAGCATTTAAGTTTATTTGAAAAGAGAAGTCAGAACAGTGAACGAGCAGTAGCTAAAAATGACGTTTTCAAGTGTAAATTTATTTTACCTATGAACTTTGACTTTGGATCTAAACATAATGTAGTGGTGGGGTTTTCAGATTACTTAAATGTACGTAATAAACCTTCTCAGGCAATGTACGTTTTAATAGCGACATGTTATCTTTACCGTTCCAGACAGACGACAGACAGTTAACATAACTTTTTCTTACAATTTCGTTCGGAAAGTTCAAAATTTTATATAAATATGAACTTAGGATGAGGTAAATAAAAGCAACATAAAGTTTAGTTACTACTTTTCTAAATATTTTAGGAAAAGCGAACAATATAAAAATTGTCGAGGTTAGTTTACAGAATTGGAGCTCAGGTGATCCTAGTTAAGCCAGTGGCCGAGAGCTTATTCGGCTCACAAGAGGCTATTGTGCTCTCGCAGTTATTCACGGTTTCAACGTGGCTTTTACCGCAAGCTGATTCGGCTTTTTGCATTCACTCTTTTTCCGAGTGAATATTTTTATTGTAATCAAAATTTTGTGAATTCAAAATATTTTATTCAGAATAAGTCTTTGCAGTGGCCTGTGTTCGAGTGTGAAACTAAAAGTTTTATTTTTGAACAATCGGAACCGACGAGCTACTTTTTACCCTGAAATTGTGGAGTTGCAATGTTTCGACAGAAATTGTTTTCAAAATTTTATTTGGCCAGTTATCTGTACTGAAGTCGGACTTCTAAAAATATAAATTAAACAATGTCTTCTTTGTTAAAAATTCGGTGAAAGTCATATCAAGCTCGGTCACATTAAGGCTTTCCTAAAAGCCTTCGTTACCGTTCGTCTAGCCTTTGACGAGACGACTTGAAAATTTACTTACTTTTTGTTTGTATGACGTTTAAAACCACAAGAGCGCTGTCGCTCGTTTTGTAGTTTCAAATATATGAAGGAATATCTTTTCACGTTCACGTCACGTTAGTCACAACTCAGTTTTATTAACGTGCAATCGAATTTAATTTTATGTATTTATTTCTATGTGACGCATGATTGTAAAGCTTACAGAGTTTTCTTAAATTTTACGTATACAGTCATTAAAAATTTTCAATTTTGTTAATATAGTGCAAAAAACGAAAGAACTAAAAAATTAAATGTAAGTTTTTAAAGAATTCCAATATCTTATCTTTTATATTATCAAGTGACGGGACGAATATTATTAAATAACGTCGTTTTAAACTCTATACAATTTCAAATTTTAGCCGGAAGTTTAAAATCAACGTTCGCAGCCACACAACTTCACTCAGGAACTCAACTTTTCAGGAAGCTTGGCATCCTTTCCAGGGTGAGGCGTTACTTCACACCGGGAAGTTGCTTCAGATGTACCAAGCACAAGTTGTGGCCGTGTATGGAGTACTGCTGCCACCTCTAGGATGGCTCTGCTACGTACCAACTGGCCACCTTGGATTCAATTGACAACCGTGCCAAGAGACTTATAGGTGACTCGGAATTAGTAGAGGCGAAGTGGCCTTGAACGCCGCCGTAAAGTTGCCTGCTTATCGGTATTTTACAGGATATATCACGGAGAGTGTGCGATGGAATTACACGATTTAATTCCATCTTCCCCTTTCCATCATCGGGGGACTAGGCGCAGGCTTGGCTTCCACCCCTACGTTGTGGATATTCCAAAGATTCGCACGAAGCGTTACGCTTCCACATTTGAACGAACGAAGCGAACGGCTATGGAGTGGAATTCCCTGCCTGCAGACTTGTTCCCTGAACGTTACAACTTGGGCCTTTTCGAGGCGAGAGTGAACAGGTATTATTTAGGTGTGCATGCTCCATCGTCGACCTCATCGTCACTTTCCATCAGGTGAGGTGGAGGTCAAATGCACACTTACATTTGAATAAAAAAAAAATAAAAAACTTTCCGAGAAGAATAACTTAGCATGGACTATTTTGTACTTATTGAGAAAGATATTTTGAGAAAAATATTATATAGGAAATGAAACTATCTTTCCGGATTGAAGTCGCGAATTATTTGTTTTTTCGAACAAACCTACGTTTCGGGCCCTTTACAGGTCCCGTGGTCGCGGTTGACTGAATAATATCATACGTTTGTAAATACGAGAAAAGATTACTAAACTGTTATTTTATGTAAGATTAAATGTTGTTTGTCCGTAAAAAAATGCACAGTGTGCACAGGCTCGTATGTCTATGTATATAAAAAAGCAGGATGCTGTTGTGTGGAAGTACTTATTGTTTGAAGGTAGAAAATTCACAGATAGCGAAATGCAGCTTCAGTAAGTCGATAATTAAAATTATAGGACGTTTCATTAAAGACTTTCATGTTCATTTAGCGATAAACACAAAATTTGTACCAAGTAAAAACAATTGAAGATTAATTTATCAAAATCTCTCCAGGTCTTAGAGGTGTAGTTGTCTCGTAGTTTAGCTAAGGAAAGAACTATTTCGATATAGGTCGAGTAAAAGGCTCATATCTGCAGTTTGCCTATAACGTACTAATGACGGAATACCCATATTCTGGCTACCTGGTTTGTAAGGTCTG
>NW_020653757.1:2183020-2240153 GCF_003589595.1 Hyposmocoma kahamanoa
GAAACGGGATCTATAATTATCTAGATTTGAATTATAGAATGTCAACCAGCATCTGCGTAATGAGCATTATATACTTACAAAAAAGACAGTTGAACTTGGTGTTCTTACGATGGAAAAAAATAACATATTGACACGTTCGACTACGCGATTTGTCGTGCATTATTTGTGCAGTATAAATCCGTTGGTACATTTTATTCTTATGATTATTGACATTAAATTGACAACAACTACTAATTTTGTTTATTAAAACCTTATTACCAGGTTTCAATACAGGCATTCGCGTTAAACAACAACTTTGCAGTTTTGAGGGGTTCAAATCAAAAATCAAATTCCTGAGCGTAGCGAGGTCTTCAAGGCGCGAGACGTAAAACAACTTTGCTGCCTAGCGAAACACACAACTTTTCACCTCACTATAGCGAGGGAAATGGTAGATGAAAAAAAAAAACAGTTGAACTATAAAACCTTTTTCAATGAAAAGAAAAAGTTTATCTGTGGATGCGTTCTGAGTTTACACCTCATCAATTTTTATTCTTGCTTGTACTTTTATTTTGTGTGACACTTAATCACATTATTATTGAAATTATTTTAGTTCTTCGACGAATTAAAATAATTTAATAAACAGAATTAGTTATCATTGACAATTTAATGTCAACAACAATAAGAATAAAAAATACTAACGGATTTATAATTACATAAATAAGTAATGTACGACAAATCGCTTAATTGAAAGTGCCATTATCTTTTTTTTTCATAGAAAGAACAAGTTAAGTGCACTACAGTCCATCGTCAAGTTCGCTAGCGTGGAAGAAACGCTTTTGCGCGCAGATTTCTAATGAGAAAGAAAGCCTTTCCGAGCGAGTGAGGTGAAAAATATATTCAATACTTTAAAATATATAAGCAACCGTCTCTACTGTACCGTGAGTTGCACACCGTGTTAACTAAATCTGGTATTTTTAATAAGCAGATATCGTCTGGGATCATGTTATGTTCCGTACATTTACCTGTTTGGTCCAAATCGGTCAAACGAGCCTTTAATAAATCAACTTTAACAAATGAGTCATCTTTACTCTGGTGTTAGATTTTTATACAGTCATTGGCAACGGAACAATGTCAATGAATGACTTAATCTTTTGTTGGATCTAATCACTTTTAATCTAGATTTGACTCCAGATATCAAGTGAAGGGACGAACAAGTCGTGCGCCTGGTTATAAGCGACACGCCTGTCCATAGCAGCCGCTGAGAGCTTTCCCATGTGCCTCTTCGCAATTACGTATTTCATTCGTTATTTGGAACAAATCATTCGTTTGTAGTCATCATTATAGATTCCATCGCCTCTAATACATAGTTTTAACAAATGCAACGATTGCAACATATAGTCGCGTTTCGAAGGCGGCGTGGGAAATCGCTTTGCAAAACAATTAAAATTTCTCTTTGCATTGTTTTCTTCGCTTTCCTTATCACTCGCGCTCGCCTTGTACTATTTTTTTACACTCGTTTGAATGTGTGAATACATGAGTTACTTGGTGAGTTGACTTGGAAGTAACGGATCGAACGAGAGGCACAAGGTTTGGCTTCTCACTGGAACAATGTATACATGAACAAGTAGCAATTTATAGGAAGAATACCATCAGCATTTGCCAGCCCAGGTGCAATTCCAGCAATAGTCCTGCGTAACTGTTCGTCTTTTTTTTTTTTTTTTTTTAATTTATTTATTATTCAAAAACATTACAATTAATTTAACCTATATGTAAGTCACCAAACTGCGCAGCAGTTTGTTGGTGACATGTGCACTCTACATATACATATACATATAATATTCTACCACAACTTCATCCACTCCTCCATACTTATACCTATTTATAGCTTAAACCTAAGAGAAAATTTTTTAGCTTACGCTTTAATAAATATTTGCCTAGTTTATTTTCATCCCTCAACCAGTCTATTTCATTAAAAATTTTGGGAACTAAAAAACGGGTACATCTTCTTCCGTATGAATTATTTGTATTAACCTGAACTAATTTACCTTGCCTTACACTTCTGGTCACATATTTATTGTGAAGTTTTACTTTAAAATTATTGCTATAATAATTTTCTAACACAATCATATGTTTAGTTTTATCTTCTATTGGCATGACTTTGCAGTAACGAAATAAATCATTGTAACCTGTATCCTTACATTTTTCTTTAATTTTGTCACATACTAGATGCTTCAATAGTCTAATTTGTATTTTTTTAATATCTTTTAGATAAGTGGCATATGTCTGACCATATATGCTTAATCCATAGCTAACCAAAGAGTCTGCCAGCGCATAATATACCATGTACATTGTTTTCTTGCTTAATACATATTTTAAATGAAAAAATCTACTTAGAATTCTATTTAACTTCATACATAGTTCACTTACATGCATCTTCCAATTAAAATTACGCTCAACAATTAAACCTAAATATTTAAAGTGCTCAACATATTCTAAATTACTACAATTACATCCTATTTTATTTTTATGTAAACATTCATAATTGTGTCCTACAATGGAAATCATATTAGAAGTAACTTTTTTTGCCTGCACATTGTAAGGTGAATGAATGTGCACACATTTAGTTTTTGCCATATTGATAATAATACCGTTATCGTGTGCCCATTTTGTAACATTCTCTAAATCGACTTGAATATTTTCCTGAATCTCTGACACATTCTTTGAGGCATAACATAAACACATGTCATCTGCATACATTAGTACATGGCACTTTTGGACAACATTTGCTACACTATTTACATGCATTATGTATCCAATTGGGCCGAATACAGATCCAGTCGGAACACCCAACTGAACCTTGGCCTCCTCACCAACCACACCATCAACAGAAACACGCAATGTTCTGTTAGATAAATAATTCTTGAAAAAGTTATTGGTGGGACCTCTAATACCACACTCATCCATCGCTTTAAGTAACACTTCATGGTCGAGGGTGTCAAAGGCTTTTTTATAGTCTATGAACAATGCAACTACTTGTTTACCACAATCTAAGTTTTCATTGATGAAATCTGAAAACTGTATTAGCGCGGTGCTAGTACTTCTATTTTTTCTAAAACCATGTTGTGAATTTGAAATTATATTATAACGTTCCAAAAACTTATTTATTTGTCCAACAACAATTTTTTCAACTATTTTATCTATAACTGACAAGATAGCTATAGGCCTATAGTTAGTGTATTCCATGTGGTTTCCCTGCTTAAATATAGGTCTAATTAAAGATTTCTTTAGGGTGTCCGGATAAGCACCCCGCTTGATACATAAGTTAATAAAAAGTGCTAGCACCGAACACATTTCTGGTCCTACATATTTAATGTCTTGTGCTCTTATTAGATCTATACCTGGGGCTTTTCGAGATTGCAAATTGTTTACAATTTTTTCTACATCATTTGCACTTACACTTTGGAATCTAAATGATTGGTTACTTTTAGTAATATAGCTATCTCTATTTAAAAATTTTATACTGCAAATATGTTTAATATCAGAAACCTCTTTAGTAAATGTTTGAGCAAAATTTGAGCAAATACTATACATACTTTCACTTTTTCCTAAATACTTTTTTATAATACTATCTACGTCTAGTTTATTTCTACCTAACCATGTATTGATGTGTGCCCAAATCTTTTTAGAATCTCCTTTACAATTAATTAACTGCAATCTTCTGTACTCATTCCTAGCAACATTTATGATTTTATTTACTTTATTACGATATTTTGTGTACTCTAATCGTTTATTCATATTTTTAGGTGACACTTTCCAGGCTTTAAATAGCTGATCTCTCTTACAAATCATAGAATAAATTTTATTGTTAATCCACGGCTGACTATTTCGCTTACAAACTACACTTACCGATTTTTTACACTCATCATAAATACTGCCAAATGTATGACACAGTGATTCGTACAATGAAAAAGGGCAAGTTAGAGTTAAAAAACTGCTCCAATCAACAGTATTAAGCTTATTTTTAACTAAATTATCACAAATAACTTGTTTCGTTTTGTTTACACTTGTTTTTACCAACACGTTTGTGCTGACAGCTGTCAACGAGATCCCCACAATATGATGGTCCGATAGTTTGCACTCCACTACATAGGCGGCGCTAGCAACAACACTCTTTCTCGCTCGCACCCACACATGGTCAATGCAGGATGTACGAAGCTGTCCCTCCACAATCTCTTCCCGCGTAATTTCCGAACTTGGTATCACACTAGACAGCCCGTGGTCGGACAAGGTGTTTTTGTAGAATGAATTGTCGTTCTTATGTTTATTATGCAAAAGATCCATATTCGTGTCGCCAATAATAACAACATCTTCGAATTGAGGAATTTTTTCTTTAAGTAATATGTTCAATTTGTCGGTGAACTGTCGTTTATTTTTATCGGGTGGTTTGTACAAACCTATTATATGCAGATATTTTCCATCTACTAATAATTTTATAATGATAAGTTCAACTGCCGATGATACTATTGTTTCCGATACTAAGTTTAAACTCTCTTTTACATACATAATAACCCCTCCTCCACTCTTAGTCTCTCTGGTGTTTGAGTGCATGGTATAGTTTTGCAAGCTGTAAAGACTTAAATCTTCTTTTTTAATATTTACCTCCGATAATATTATTATATCTACTTGATATTTCACTTCCTTAAGCAAGACCAGTAATTCATTAAAATGTTTTCGTATTGATCTTATATTCAAGTAAATAATATGTAACCCACTTGTTATTGTTCTTTTACTCCAGGTACTAATATTGTCATAGCGTGTATATTCGCATTCAACAGGTACCTTACTTGATGGATGGAATTTTAAACAATATTATCCACCCAGTATATCCGTGGCTATGGTGCCTTATTAATTACTTTTTAGCAACATTTTTATATCGTCTTGCGATCGAATCTTGTAGATCTTTTTTTCATTGCTATCTTTTCTCACCAGAATGTTACTATCTTGTACCCATATGTAGGTATATTTAGATTTAAGCTGGTCTTTGGCCTCCCACAATAACTGCCGCTTGAATTTTGGAAGATCATCGTTAATATAGATGCGCTTAGAACTGTCGTTCTTGTAAATCTGATCATTGGTAATAACGGTTTTACGTTTAGCAATCCATTCATTGCGTGTTTTCTTGTTCCTCATTGTTACAATCACTGGCTGCGGTTTATTTTTATCGTCGCTTTCTTTTCCTACCCTCACAGCATCCACAATATCATTGGGATTCAGGCTAAGCTGATGGGCTATATTTTTTACAACCTCTATGGTTATTTCACTTTTTCTTTTTTCTAAACCGAAGATTTCTACATTGCTTTCTTTTTCTCGCTGTTCTAGATCTTGAATTCTTTCTTCCAGTGCCTTGTTGCATTTTTCAAGGTATACGTTCTTTTGTTCCAATGAAGTAAATTTCTTTTCTGCCTTCTGCTTAAAATCCACCATTTCCTGATAATGTTCCGCGTAAAAATCAATAGCGTTCTTCATCTCCTCTAGGGTTTTCTCCACTTTATGGATTATTGCTAACTTCTTATTTACCTCAGACAATATGTTTTGTGCTGAAGTTTCATTAAGATCCACCTCAAGTTTGGATGATGGAATTGGCGAACTCACTTCACCCTTCTGACAGTTGTCACAAGTACCGTGTTTTTCAAATTTTTTTATATTTCGCACGCATTTTTTATGCCACACTGTCTCGCAGACTTTACACTTCAATGTATCATCCTTAGTTGTTGAGATAAATAGTTTACATTTATTACATTGTACCATCTTGAACTACAAACAGGTACAGCACGTAGGTAGAATGAAAAAAAAAAAAGTAGAAAGGCTGTTCACGTCCGTTCGCTGAGTGCGCGCGCGCAAGACTGAGTTGTCTCCTGTTCTCACATGCCTGTACCGCCTCACACTTGAGACTGGTGTTGTTCCCAGGTCGTGGAAGCTTGCAAACGTGCAACCTGTGCCAAAAAAGGAAAGCAGAGCTGACCCTGTTAATTATAGACCTATCTTATATGAGGTGCGCTGCGTCAGTCGGACATCTGATTTGCGTCTCTGTGAGGAACAGCAGCTGCGGTTTGTCAGTTTCAAGGTGGTAGCGGACCGAATCGAGATTTGAGTGCAGACCTCGGATGTTAGTGAGGTGCACTTTTAGTGGGAGGACGTGCAACCGCTGTGTATACTTTTTTCCATTTTTGTTTTGGAGAAGCGAATAGGCAGGAGGAAGGCAGTTGAACGAGGCACTGCGTCGTGTTCAACCAAGCAGACTCATACTGCCACACGAGGGTACAATCGGCTTGGAGACCGCGGGGTCGCCCGAACCCCCCCGGAGATGGCCACCTGGTCCTCCCTTCCGGTCGCCAACTGGCAAGGTGGAGCATTCCGGGATTTTTCGTTGGGTGGCGGGGCAGCCTTTCACGGGTGGCTTTCCCGCTACTTGGGCCCCCAACTTCCCATGGTCGGCCAGCGGTGCACCGTGGCTCGGATCCCGCTAGCCTCCAGATCTGAGTGCTCAGTGTGGCAGTACAAGCAGCTACAACTCGCCGTCAGACGCAATGCAACTGTTAAGACCCGACATCCTAATGGCAACTCCCGAACACGAATCGGAACACGGTAAAAACCATTTGGCGACTCGACTGCGTCTGGAGGGTGGTGACTAGCCACGGCCGAAGCCTACCACCAGTAGTTATTGCTCTTTGGTACCACCCAGGGGCACTTGTAGGGTCTCGAGGGTAAACCTACGGAAGCGAGCAACATCAACCTCCAAACGATCTACTGGGGATCTTCTTGTGTATGCCTGTCACATATGGAGCAAGGCTACAGAAAAGCAAGGCGAAGCACTTGCAATGTCTTTGGACATTTCTAATGCTTTTGACAGGGTCTAGCACGCAAGCCTATTAAGTAAGCTTCCCTCTTATGGGCTTCCCACTGACCTTTGCAATTGGATTTCGGATTTCTTGAGCGACCGTTCGATTCGAATGGTCTTAGAAGGCTGCTCTTCCGAACATATGGCGATTGATGCCGGAGTTCCTCAGGGTTCCGTACTGTCTGCAACTCTCTTTCTGCTGCATATCAATGATATATTATAATTCCAGGTACCTTTGCGTATGCTGATGACATCACAGTTGTAGATAGGTACTTGACCAATGCGGGCGCCAGTGGAGAGGAAATACAGTCTTGTCGAGAGTCCATGGTTAGCTGTTTGGATTTGACGCTCAAGGCAGTCTCTGATTGGGGCGATGCCAATCTGGTCAAATTTAACGCTACGAAAACGCAGGCGTGACTATTCTCCACAAAACGGAGCCCCTAACTAAACTGACTCCGACTTTTCGTGATATATCCATACTGATAGCCGACTGTCTCCTGCTAATTGGAATGGACCTGTCGTCTAATTTGAATTTCGGTAAATACATTGAATCCAAATGGGCAAAAATGCAGCAAAGAAGTTTGGCATCCGTTCCAGGATGTGGCGTTACTTTACACCAGGACAGTTGCTTCAGCTGTACCAAGCGCAAATTTGGTCATGCTTGGAGTACTGCTGCCACCTTTGGGATAGCTCTGCTACATACCGACTGGCCACTTTGGATTCAATTGACAACCGTGTCAAGAGGCTTATAGGTGACTCGGAATTAGTGGAGGCGAAGTTGCAGAGCCTTGAACACCGCCGTAAAGTTGCCTGCTTATCGGTATTTTATAGGACATATCCCGGAGAGTGTGCGATTGAATTACACGATTTAATTCCGGCTTCCCCTTTCCATCACCGGGGGACTAGGCGTAGGCTTGAGTTCCATCCCTATGTTGTGGATATTCCAAAGATTCGCACGAAGCGTTATGCTTCCACATTTATATGGCGAACGGCTATGGAGTGGAATTCCCTGCCTGCAGACTTGTTCCCTGAACGTTATAACTTGGGCCTTTACAAGGCGAGTGTGAATAGGCATTATTTAGGTGTGCATGCTCCATTGTCGACCTCATCGTCACTTTTCATCAGGTGAGATGGAGGTCAAATGCGCACTTATGTTTTATAAAAAAAGCTTTGGTATTTAAGTTATTAATGTATCTTATTTTTTTGTTTATACTCTAGAATAATTAGTTGCTACGAAAGTAAGTTATGCACCGCAGTCGTATCTTTTGTACTAAATTTCGGTTTATTTTGAACCCCATTTTTTTAGATTTAATGTTCTCTAAGGCATATAACACTTGTATGTTACTACGTGCGATTGTACTACATCAATGTAGTAATAATGACGTAGCTGTTATAATCCACAGTTGTCCTTGGACAATCAAGACAATCATAGGTACCCTTGTTATAATAAAGGCACATGTAACAAAAATAATACAAAGTACATGAAACGGATTATCTATATGTGAAATTTTATCTCTCTATTATTACATATTAGCTCTCTTATCGATTGATTTCGTTCATAAGATCCTTAAACGTCTCTTCTGAAAAGTTGTGATTTTGCAGATATATCTTTATTAAACCAATGGGCGAAATTTAATGGATTTTTAAATATTTTTTTATAATACCAAGAGACGGGACGAACAAGTCGTGCGCCTGGTGGTTAGCGACACGCCTGCCCAAAATAGTTGCAGTAACACTCAGAGGTCAGGAGGAGACATGAGTTGAGAAGTCCCATGTGCCTACAATTTCACCAGCAACCTTACTTACCCTTCAAAACCGGAATGCACTAATGCTCACATTACTGCTTGGCGGCATAAATAGGTAAGGTGGCAGTACTTCCCTGGACGAACTCTTTCACAAGGAAGTCTTCTGCTACTAAAGGTTTTATTTCGTAAGCAAGAAATATTTACATTGAGCAAGAAACAATGAATTTTGACTGTAGACATTTGTGCCCAAGTGGTTAAGGTTCCTTAATGTTCTCATTATTTATGGATAATTGGCGAAATACTGTTTGCACCGATTCGTATTATCGCCTCATTTTTAGAGGACAATAGGACAAAAGAGTGAGCCGTCTCGGTAACGCACGTGCCATCGGTATAGTGCAAACAACAACTTTAAACACTTTTACGCATTGGCACTTAATTCTAAGCTTGGTAATTTTTATGCGGAGCTGACTTCGTTGAATTAGTAAGAAAAGAGTCAGCTGGTGTTTTACGAAGCAGTTGCAGGTTTGAAAAAAACGGCCTCAAGAGTAAAAAACATTTAGCGCATCCATGACTCGTATGGACCAAGATCGTTAAATTCGCATAAGCTCTAAGTAAAAGAAGTGTTGATGGTTTTATTACTGTATTGTAATAGAAAGAATAAGCCATTCCAAGAGATAACTCGTCTGTGCAAATAATATTTCTTCAACTGTAATACGATGTGACATGTCAAATATCTTAAATTAATTAAATAAAATGGCGTAATAAAATGCGGTCAGTACAAACATTTATAGTACGTAATTAATACGCCTTGGTATGGACTGAACCAACTATCTGGCTACACTGTCCTTTTAACGAAACCATTAGCTGCCACCGTGCAGGGCAGTGCGTCGGTCTTGCCTGGTGGCTCGGTGTGACTCACGGTCCCATTATCATAATCACCGTCCCGGTTTCCTCATTCTGCGTAGTTTATAGTTACATTTAAATCATACCACTACATTTGTATACAATATATTGGTGTATAGTTAACCTAAAAAGTTTCTGATTTTGTTTAATGTAGGTAGGTACTATAAAATATACTATACTATGTTCGAATTTTTGAATGACAAATCCTTAACTTTATTGTCTAATTGTAATTACCTATCAATACAAGGGACGAACACTAAGAAAAAATCCTTCCGTACCAGACTGTTATGCTGGAAGACGCTGGATGGAATCCAGCCAGATCGAAGGAATTTTTCTTAGTGCTTGGTCTTTCTATTGATAATTATAACAAACTAGTAGAGTAATTCCTCAAAAAACAATTTAATATCATGTAATAATTAAAATTGTATATTTTGTTGTTTTCGGGCAATAAATGAATATTTTTTCGTATTTACATTATAATTAGCGTAAATCTATTGGCAAGTCACGGTCCTAATAACGCAAGTTATAAATACTACGAATCGCCCTTTTTGTAATAATGATAATAATGCACACTATCAACATAGGCCCGCACTAGGGAAACCCTGTGTCGCGGGTGCCATGGACACACACATAGACGACCACAAATTACGCCCAAACTCACGAGAGAAATAAATGTAGGCCATACAATTATTTCTTCCGACGCGGGAATCGAATCTGGGACCTCTGCGTGGCAGTCCGGCATGGTAACCGTTCGTCCACGGAGACAGTTAGTTATATTTGTATTATAACTGAAAATATGTGCCCTGACAAATGGGCAAAAAAATAACCACATGGACAAAACCTCAAAATAAGAGGACCAGAGGTCGACCAAAAGAGAGATGCGACAGATGAAATAAACAAAGTAGCTGGCAAAGACTGGATGAGCAAGGCGACAAGTAGGAAACTGATCTTAATAACAATTTATTATTCTTATTTATAATTCAATTTCTATTCCATTATTATATTTTTAATTTAATTATAGAATTTTCTATTAATATGTGTGCGTTATTAAAAGTAATAAATGTATGGTTTGTTGAAGCAGCAGTATTCAGGTTCAATTACTCGTCGAGCAGAGCGACTGCGTCAACCCGTTTTTGTAATAGCACAGCGGCAGCGCTGAAAATACAAAACGCATCCCAACATTACTCATGGTTATCTCTCAATTCTACACAAAGAGATTAGAATAATTCATTACTAAAAAACAAATGAGAGGAGACAAGTGGGGCGAAGCCTCCCTTATTTTTGGCAACAATCCCCCAAGGAAAGGGGGTTTAAATTATGATCGTTTTATTACCGAAAACACTCTGAAACTTTGTTAAAAGAATAACAAACATTAAAAAGTTTAGAGAAGTGTTTCTTTGACAATTGTTTTTGTGACGAATTCGCGACTCATCTCATTATATCAAAAAAGTTTGACTAACCAGCAATTGTATTATTTTGTCATAATTGTTGCGTTACGGAATATGAAATACCTAAATTATTGTAATCTCAGTGGAGTTATTCTAATGTAGTGGCCACTACATCATTAAACCAACTAAATATATAGAGTGTTATCGTTAAGTGTGCCCAGGCACTACTGGGACCTTATTTCGTAAATATAAGGGATCAAAAAGCTTACATTGATATCGAAAGTACGTGACCTAATGAGTAAAAGGTTAAGCGCTTCCACACATTTAGTATGACACTCGTAAAGAGCCTTTAGTTTCGAACAACGGCTTCGAGTACCAAATTTTGTACTTACTTAAAAATAAACATCACTTCGTTTTCATTCAATTACAAGATAGTTTTGTTTAGTATCTGTAAACTTATTGTTATCTCTTAAATTAGGTCAGCATCTCTACCAATGTCATATTAAATGTATGGGAGCATTTAACGACAAAATTTTTGGTAATTTTTAATTTTGTTTGTAAAAAGCTATTGATGTCGTCTTACTCATTAGGCAATGTACTTTCGATATCAGTTTATTTATGTATATGTATATATATATATATATAGTATATTTTTATTTAAAACCTTAAATGAAAATACAATACTATATATATTTGGTATCTCTTATATTTATGGAATAATCGTTAGGATACACTTAACGATTACACCCTGTATATATGCCTCAAAATCTCTCTTACAATCGAAGTCAAAAGTCAAGAGCACATCCTTGACACTTTGGACCGTTCTTATCGTAAACGGCATAGAGTTGAGTTTAAATCTCAAGTGTCAGTACATAAAGGTTGGATATAAATTAATTGACGTTCTTAACGGAATTATGAAGGTCCTTACAAATGTTTAAGGGCCTTTTTGCACCTTACTAATTCCCTGTTTCCTCTCGTCCTCAACAATCAATAAGTACAGTTAGACAGTATGTACGCTTGTGCGTACGTAGCAATCGTTACAGCTGTTGTTCCTTGTTAGTTCTGTAACACATTAGTACGACGTTCGGACAGAAATTCGTTATTATAGAAATATATTTCGGCAGAAAAAAGTTAAAAAATTATAAAAGAATGTTTTACATTTCTCTAAAAACCCGTGTCATTCGCTTTATCACGTGATTTCGTATAATTACGTAGTTTTTGATATTGTGAACTAGAACAAGGGAGTACAAGCCATTGCTTCCAGAAGCCAAATATAGAGAGAGCATTACGCATTGCAAGTTGTGCTGCAGGGCACTATTTCCTATGAGGTCACTTGGGAACGAGACTAACCAAATCGACCATTGGAATCGAAATACCGAAGCATTACTCAAATCGACCATACTATTCGGTTTACGAACAATTTTGACGTAGTTTCAGTTTATTGAACAGTTTATTGTTAATGTAACTAATCAATACAACCTTGCCTCATGAGTCTACTTCCGTCTTCAGAAATCTAAAGTCCCGTGGAACACGTACGAAATGTAAGAAAGTTTGGGGTCTTAGCAAAAGGGCTACGCAATTGTATCGCTGCAAGACTCGTGATTCAATACATATCGCGAGGAGAATGTGCTCCTTCCCGTAATGTTGTTTATGTGTAACGTCTATGAAGTTTTGGATATTAATTGAGGAATGTAATAAATGTGCTGCAGAGTAAAGGCTAAAAATTAAGATAGCTAAAAATAGCTCAAGCTACTGCCTTGATGACGTAAGCAGCAATTAATTAATATCATCTAAAGTCTGCAATTGTCTCAGAAAACGACACTATACTCGTCTTCACTCAATAGGAATCTCCTTTGACGAGAAAATGTTGGCTATATTTACGGTTAAAAATAATTTTAATAGTAGAAAGTTAATCCGGTATATGGAGATTTGTTGACTGATCAATTTTTTAATAACTGTCTGTTATGACTTAGCTAACTGTTACACGACTGCCGCTTATCGAACAATATCAGAAACACAGTAGACTCTTGTAAGACATATTATGTCATACAAGTTATTAATTGAGATAAGATCCCTTATCTGTCATCTTCACAAGGTCACGGTTCCATGATAGGGAAATCTGTATGCGTCAACTCAAATATTTGATGCATGATTCGTGGCAAATTTACATTTGTTGTCTTTTAAATAATTCTGCGAAACAACAGTTAAGTAATTTATTCATAACTAACAGCAAAAACAAGGTTGTTTATTCTACACAGACAACGATGACTTTGCTATCAAAAAAGTTGTCTTATTTACTTTACTCTAAAGTTTAGTTAGTTGTAAAAATAAATTATACAAAAAAACCCTATTCTAACGTTTTTCTTTGCATTTAATTTTAGAGTTCGTGAGTAAATGTATTGGTGAATTATAAATTGGCAATGGCAATACTAAATTTGTAGTTAA
Organism: Hyposmocoma kahamanoa; assembly: GCF_003589595.1. NCBI lineage: Eukaryota > Metazoa > Arthropoda > Insecta > Lepidoptera > Cosmopterigidae > Hyposmocoma > Hyposmocoma kahamanoa. Next base: position 2,196,379 of record NW_020653757.1, read on the forward strand.
GATCTTTGGTAGAATACGTTTGATTTCAAGAAATGAGCAGATATTTCTGAGAAATGGCGGTCGTAGCGTGAGTCAGAACAGGTACATGAGTCATTTTGATATCACGCCGTATATGGTTCTCATTCCTGGTTCACAGTTAGGCTACGTAACGCAAGTGAATGTATAGGAAAATACACACATATTTTTGTTAAAACGTACCGCTTAACAGTTATTTCCATGGAAGGTTGAAAGAGCATGCGTTGAAGGTTTCCAACTAAGCACCGAGACTAGTGATCTGCCGAAGGTGTTCAATATATAAGCCTTAGTCCATTGTGTGGATACGACATAATAACATAAAATTATAATAATAATATGTCAAATATCCACATTATTTATATCCAGATTTCAATATAGAAAAGTTCGTTTACTAAATTGGTCCTATCGGGAATCGAGTCTGGTACCTCCTCATCCAGCGCCCACAGTGCAAACCATTGGATCACTGAGATGGTCAAAAAAAGTAGCTGAGTTTAACGTTTTAAAACTAACTCATCAGTTTTTACAAGTTATACCTGTTTATCTGTTTATGTGCGTGCGTTTGTGCGCGTTAGTGTACACAACGGCTGATTCCATTTGGTTGCGGTTCTCAATGATGTATCAACACGAGCTTGGAATCATATTTTGTGTTTGTTTCATTTGAATGAGTTGACAAATAAAAAAATATGGCAACGTTAAAGCGCGCCCGCTGCGCGCCGGCCCTCCTCGCGACGCGCGCGAGGCGGAACGAAGTGCGGCGCTGATCAAACCCTTGGATATACGAGTACCTGGAAATAATGTCCTATAAAATATTAGTCATCAGTGATCTACAAAAAAGTCAGCAATACAATACTACCTAGTTTTATATTTAAGCTGTGATAACTTTTTTGTAACAAAAATAAATTGAAAAATAACAGTTCTTGTAAAGAAGTTTATTATTTTATCTTTGTTGTTTTCCGATGTTCCCAACCGCGTACACACCTACACGTTGTCTAACAAAATGAGCCCAATTGAAAATGTGACGTGACGGAAAACCCTATTATATATTATATAAAAAACAAACACAAGAATATGTCCATACTCACGTATCCTAAAGCCCTGCTCGCTAATACGAGGAAAATTATTTAATTCATGGCTTGATTCATAGGAAACCACAGGAAGTAATTTATAAAAGCTGAACTGAGCATTTGATTTGTCATTCCTTGCTGAACTTACGGACAAGACGAAGCTCGAAGTGCTTAATTGTTATGTTTTAATTCTAATTATTTGAGTGAGAAAGAACATACAGAGTGTTTGCAAGAAGAAAATAAACAAGCAATGTTGTAATTAAGTTGCCATTAAGAGTGTTCAAGAGTGGTTGCTTACTGAAAGAAAACTTGAAGTGAAGAGAGAGGCTATCATCAAATATTGGAGAGAAAAAAAGAAGGCGAATAAAAAATGGCGAGTTCGTGTCTAAAAGGAGCGTTTTGTTTGGTGAACGTGCTGTACACCATCACGGCTCTAATAACAGCGGCCGGAGCCGTATTCTTTTGTCTAGCAGTCAAGGAAATTACCGACTTAAGAAACTACGAGAAATATCAATTAGATACCACTGTTTATTGGCCACAGCTTTTGCCCTACATCTTCATTGCTGTTGGTGCCCTGGTGCTTTTCGTCATGTGCTGCGGCTGTTGCGGCGTCGGATTCGAAAACAAAGAGTTGCTTATCACGTACAACATATTTATAACTATAGTCATATTAATATTGTCCGCTGCGGGAGCTGTGACTGTTGCAGTGGCCATTCAAGAGAGCAAAGAATTCACGAATGAGACCATACATGACGTTTTTAAACAAGCCCAATTGCGAGTTGACGTAGCTCAGAAGTTTGGTGAATTCGAACAAGCCCTGCACTGCTGTGGAGCCGATGGCGTTAGAAATTACCAGCGCATACCATTGTCATGCTGCGATAGCAAAGATGACATCACCTGCAACGATATTATGAACCAAAGAAAGGGATGCATCGAAGTCGCTAACCATTGGATCAAGTGGATATTCATAATTGGCACAACGGCGTCGGGCGTCACGGCGTTTTTGTGTGTCATTAGTTTGGTACTGGCTATTTCAATTTTAAGAAGTATGAGAATGAAAGTTGTAATATAAGTTAATATTTTATATAGGTTCTATTAGATTTTATCCTGATACTCAGAGGAGGTTCCTAGCTCTTGAACTTTTATGTGCTTGGAGCACATATAACTAAGGATTTTTTTTCCAAATTTACTATTTACTGCGAGCAATGTATAGATTGCACGAAATAGTAAATTGTTGTTAAAAATATGGTGTGAAATTTGTACAATATATTTAATAGTTGCCTTTACTCGTTGGTCTATAAAGGGAAGTAATGTTTTGCTCCCTCAGCACTGACGAACGGCTATGAACCTTTGTGATATAAAATGTAATGTACTAGTATCTAAGTCAGTTGTTGTAGCTATACATATTAGTAACAAAATGCAAAAGACGGGCGAATAAATAAGGCTGGTGTAACGTGTACCTGTCTCATCGGTAAGCTTGTAGATCTTATGTGGTACGTGTCGCAAGTTCGCGTTGAGCCGTCGCCGCCGTCGGTCTTAATTTGCATCTTCCGCTGTAGTTAGTGACGTAATTCAGTAGCCCCACTTACATGACGAATTTAACAATGTTTATAATATGAATGACGATGAGACTACTGCGGTTAGGACTTTGCGCAATTGTTATTTGTACTTCGTTATTTGTTTTTTACGGTTATCCGTTATGTCGATGTTTCGTTGCCGCATACTGGTTAGAAATTCTATTCAACGAATTGTCTATTACTTACTTTACAATGATACGAAAACTGTTTCATTAATTAACTAAGGGTTTTCGGTTCTAATACTCACTTGAATTGATTTCAAGGAGATCCTCAAAACGTTGCAGTGCAACTGTTTAAAGTAGGTAATTTATTTAACTATAAGTTAGGTAGGCGATATATTTGTCGATGTTACTCCATTATTTAGCAATTTTAAGTTTATTATTAAGGAATCCTTTAGTGCATTTATTTGGCCAAATAATATATACGTTACGAAAATTCTTTTATTTCTTTCTTTACTCCGTGTACGGTGTTGGTCAAAATAACAAAAATATTTAATATTCGCGCACCGAGTGTAAGTATTTCCTACGTTTTAAGTAAAAGGGTGCCTTAAAAGGGTGCTTTAAAAGTTGAAAGGTGATCGGCGACTAGTCCAATAAAAATGAAAATAAATGAATACATAATGTGATATAACGAAATGTTGACGCCGAGGATCTTGACATGTCAATGACGTTGACATTTTTTATAGTTATCGGAAATAATAAAATGCTCAGATAATATATTCCACCTACGCCTACCTAATTGCTTATCGAAGCAATTATGGAGATGAGGCATCTCTTAAATGAATATTGTCATATTGTCGTTTTTCAGGTTTCACAGAATTGCTAAATTGTTATTCGGTTATTTACTCGGGTAAGAATCAGTGATGACCTGATTTTGAACAAAATAAATAATTTGATAATTTTACGTAAATGTTTTCTTATTACACATAACCGGGGCTCCATCGGGGCCGGGGGAAGGTGCGGCAGATGTACAAGGAATACAATTCATGCGAATTATATAGAGTGACCGCAGTGGAGATGAAGTAAAGTATGATGAATAACTATATTAAATTTCCACAAAGGTATTTCTTAAGTTTATATTAAGTAAATAATTTTAAGAACGTCCGAAGTTAGGTACGTTGGGCCGAAAAAAGTCTCATAATTATAATTAAAATGACGAGTTTTGCATCGGTCACGTCGCAATGCACGGGGCGCGCGTTCCGGGGTGCGCGAATGCAAGTGCATTGACCTGACGATTTAGGTATGTGTGTTATGTGCAAATCTGGATACATAACATGCGTCTGCGGGGAGACTCCTTTCGTGCACTCCACTGAGGTGCTAACAATAAAAAGTCGCGTTAATACAGCACACTCATACTCGCAGTATGTCACGCAGCCAACGAAGTATATTTGCTATCATATGTAGGTATTATGAGTGGAGCATTGTGTGGTAATTAGACCATTGTAACGATTTCCTGTGCTCGCCCATGGCTCATCTGCACTCATGAGACGTCTAGTACTTCCCTTTAGGGCTTCAAGTTTACTCAGAACTTTCTGGAAAATTCTGAAGGATGTCTAGAATTTATAATAGAAGTAACAACTTAATAACAAAACAATTAATTTATTATACCTTGCCTATCCACTGTAGGGCTCCGGTCTTTTAGGATACAATTTAACCACTGTCCTTGGGGTATGTCCCCAACCCACACGCGTTCCGAGGGTTGCGAACCCTTTTTTTACAGTACTAAGTGACGGGAGGAACTTGTTCTAACGACTTGTCGTTTGCTTGGTGGTAAACGACACGTCTGCTCATAACAGTTGCTGTGCCACTCAGAACTTGTACTGTAACTCTTCCAGCACCCTTACCCTTCGAAATCGGAATGCAGCAACGTGAACACTACTGCTTGGCATGGCGGCAGAAATAGGTGAGGTGGCAGCACTTTCCTCGACAAACTCTTCCACAAGGAGCTCTACAGCAACTACTCCTTCAACATGCAGGTTTGTACAAGATGTTTTCTTGCGCGGTGTTGCAACTAAATGTTTACAAAAATTTCACTTGGAAATTAAAATGTACATGTGCCAGAGATTCGACCCTCGAACCTCGCAATTGAAAAACTACCGTTCTCTCAATGGGCCATCATTGTTTTTTATACAATGTAAATATTGAACACAAAGAAAGAATTGCTCTGCCAATCTAATGGATTCGTCTATGTGTTTGTTACAGATCTTCGTGTAGGGTTCTTTGAACTTTGTAGCGCCGTAAGCATTATTCATTGAATTGGCTTCATTTCAGTAATGCAGCGAAAGTTATGAGAATCCAAATTTAATATTCTTATCTAGTTGGTATATGTATATTGTTTGGTATAGCTTATAGTATCCATCTATAAACCATTTGTCATCGACGTCATTATCAGATGTTGTTCGTCAAACTTTGAACACTGTTAGATTTCCGCATTCGCTGGCATCCGACTGTCTTCCGGATGACATCCGCTGAGCGTGCCGTTGATCTGCTCAATTAGGGCTCCCTGGTCTCGATCATCGCAGCGTGATCGCCTGTCTCATCGCTTCGCAGATGACCCACGGCAACTTCAATTGGACAAGACTCCTGTAAGGAGATTCTGACTGAAGTCTATCATACGGTGGGTAGAAAACTTTAATTTCATCGTGATATTTTGTGTGATATTTTTATCGTCGAAGCTGCTTCCCAGAAAGATATTATAAGCAAAATCTATCAACCGAATGTTTGAATACCAGGTCTGATTGGTTCAAAAACTTTCGTGATTGGCTGCGAACCGTGTCTCCAAACTTCAGCCAAGAGATCGCATTCAAAACTCACTTGACGAATGAAGGGATGCTTACATGCTGCCCGGAACAGTGCTTTTATGCTTAACCAAGTTAAGAAGTTTGTGGCTCAATCAAAAAGTGATTCGAAAACTCTTGGAAGTAGAGTATAGGAATATTTTATTGTAAAACACTTAAAGGTACTAGAGTACGACTTTCAAATTATTGTTTTACTTTCCTACCACTTAGAATAATAACGCATATATTAAACGTAAGTATTGGGATACATTTTTGATTGAAAATGAAATAATCCCGTAATAATAATTTCAATAAACCACAGACGGATAAGCGGTTTTGCACATTAATATTTTTTGCAAAAACTGTGTCACAACTAAACGTGTACAAGGAAGTTTACATTGGTCATGAAACCATTACAAGTGTTATAATCAAAATAAATATTTGTACAAGATATATTGGACAAGTGCGAAGAATTCTGCATCACTTTAATGGATTATTATTGTTGAGCAATTTTAATCAACAAAGGTTTTTGACTAATATATAAACAAAAGAAGAGTATATATATAAGTTACCCTACCTGTAACAATTTTAAGTAAATTAACTTATGATTTAGTGTCCCTTGAAAGTTACGTGTCAATGTGTATTTAAAATAGAATTTAATCTTGAATCATATGTGTAGTGAAAGAAATGCAAATGGCCACGAATTTCGATCGCGTGATATTAGCACATTGTGTACTCCCTGTAGGCTGCTACTCATGCAGGATACTGAGGGAAAATGTAGACAGTTGCTAGAAATGAAATGCGTTTCACTTTTTAGGGGAGACCAGAAACGATTGGATGGTGGCATTGTATGAGCTGGAAATAAACCGTGCTGGCTTTGCGCTTTCATTGTTTTGTTTCCACCATTTCCAAAAGATTCTTTCGTAGATTGAACTATTGGCTTGTGACTTTTGTACATATTGTATTAAGTTAATTATATGTCACGGTTAATCGTAACCTGTGACGCATATTAAAGCAACAATTTGAACACCTACTAATTTGTCAATAAAGTAACGATTAAACGCAAAATAGTCATGATGTTGACTCAGAGCGAAGGAAAACCACCGCAGCGCGACCGCAAATTACGATACGTGAACACGGTGTAAGACTTAACACAACAATATTCATTCATAGTTTTCTACTTTACTCTATTTCTTGTATTTCTGGCGCACCTTACGCCGTCGGGTGCCAAATACATTCACCACGATGGCAACCATTATAATGTATGGCATCGACACGATAAGAAGAAGAAGATGACTGAGACCCATGGTTGTACAATGTACATACTGCCTCTGAAACTTTTCTTAGCATTTTGTACATAATCTATTGAAAAAATTGAATATGGTTTCCTATTAACTTGGGGTATATCCTTTTTACCCGCTGACGTGTCCATGTCCACTTCTTTTGGGAACCTGAGTACGTCAACCTGGAGGTGAGAAGAGGTTTAGCATTGGTCTCGTACCGTACAGTACATACTCAGAATATTTCGCGGTCAAATTTCTACTCGATTTGTTTTAGCGGGCTGAGTTTATGCATACTTTATAGCCATGTGGAGCGATGGCGGCAGCCGCGTCTATTCCGAATAAAATAACTTCCAATATAAAGCACAGAACATCGTTTATTGAATATATTTGTTTGCATTTGGAGTTAACGAATTCCAAAGGGTTACATTATTTTATTGTGTCGTGTTTGTATGAAGTCAATTATTAAGAAGATTTAGTGATAATGATATACATATATGTAGTTTTAAGTTGGAATTTACTGCATTACCGCATTAGGTCACCCCGCAATGATAGTGGTAAGGTTTAACATAAATAAATAAGCTTACAAAATGGTTTTAATTGAACGTATTTGAATTTATTCAGCGGAAACTTGATTTTGCATCCGCTTGCTTATTTGAGGTACACTCTGAAACCGCTTAACCAATTTTAAAATGTCTTTCCCAGTTACATAAAGTTCATTTTTAAACAACTTGCAATAAAAGAGAGGGAGTTTAATTTCCAACAAATAACCACTGTCGACGACCGTTTACGATTGTTTGTTTCAAGCTTAAAAACGTAAACAAACGCAGTTACAAGTATTTGCATCAGTGGAGCACGTGAGTGACCTTAGTGCCAATTGAAGAACGGGCGAGTACACCAGCAATTAGTTACAATTATCAAATCGCCTCGATTACCGATGAGTTAACGCTATCGATTACGTGCAATGTTTCTGTGCAATTACAGACTACGTGCTTTATAGATTTAAGTGATTCCTACACATAGGCGAAGAATATACACGCCATCGTCCGTAGCAGATCGGTTAGCATGCAGTTTTCGTTCAAGCAAAGTTTTTATGTTCTGTTGTGTGTAAAAACGACGGCATTCCGACATCGCAGCTTTTAAAAATATACAGCATTCCGTTGGGTCATTCGTAAATGTATACATATATGTTTGTGTACTATGTGCATTGCAGACTAGGTACTGAATAAAAACCCACATGTGTGTCCAAGCCAACTGTATTGGTTTTAGAGGTTCCAGGTTTCGATTAGAGGTTTCGGAAACCTGGTGATTGATCTGGTTGGTAGTTTACATTTTAAAAATAACATAAATTCATAAGACATTTTAATTAATAACACTACTGCAATACAAACTTCCGATTGGTTAAAGTGACCTTGGTCCATTTTTACTGGACTACTTAACAGCCCGTTAAGTTTCGTTCACGGTAGAGTAAGCATAGTGAACAGGCGTTGCTTCACTTTCCATTGTTATAACAAGATTAACTATTTCTAAACTATTTGTTATCAAAGCAGTGAGAGCCTTGTTGAAAAATTGTTTACTTTCCAATAGAAGATTCTAGTACAGATTTTCTGAATCACAAACATTTTGGTATATTAATTATAAAAGATTAATTTGGAATAGAACATGCTTGTTAGAGAGGTTTCAAAATCACCCCGCAAAGTGCCAGCGTATGGGACCCTACGAGAGACCCGTGCACCGCACCCAAGTCTAAGGGTAAATGCATGCTATAAAAATATGAATTCAAGGACTTAGATATTTTAGTAAAAAGGATAATATACATATATTTTCTTTGTTTTTATGACACCAAGTGACGGGACGTACAAGTGGTGGGCCTCTAAGGTGGTCAGCGACACGCCTGTTCATCGCAGTCGCAGTTGCATTGCCACTCGGGGCTTTCAATCGCAATTATCTGAGGGAGACATAAGTGCTCAAGTCCCGTGTACCGTTAATTTCACCAGCACTCTTAGCCTTCAAAACTGCCGGCAGAAATAGGTCAGGTGGCGGTACTTTTGTGGACGAACTTTTTCACACACTTTTTTGTACTGCTAACTATACTGTGTATATTTTTGTTAACGTCAGGAAGCCCTTTAAGGTCCAGTGAGTCAATTGTACGTACCGTAAAATGAATTCGATAAACCGTGATTCAGACGTGGTTGTTTCCTCGAATAGCGCTGACTCATCTAACAAACACCATGAATGAGATACGAATAATAATTTCAACATGACCTTACGATTTTTTATGTCCCCAGTCGTCGAACCTGAAACCTTGAAGTTACTTAATTTACACTTGTGTCACTGATCAAACAGAAGGCATTTTTTCAAACGTTAAATGTTTGTTCTTGGAAAAAGAACGACACAAAATAAATGTTATTTCACAAACTTTTGTAGTCATTTTTATTTATCACTTTTAAACCACTAGTCATTGTCTGATTAATCATACGGCGACATATAAAAACTTGATATTTGAAATTAGAAGAAGGCACATAAGGAACCTTTCATATAAAGAAATATTAACCATTATTGACATGCTTGAAAGGAGATTGAGCTGCAGTTAAACTTCAATCGCGATATAGGGAAGCCAGCACCTATCTCCTTTATTCAGATATCTCATAGACATAAAGATGTAGGAATTCTTATTCATTATTATCAGTCCAGTCGTTTTTAACTGACTTCAAAAAAGAGGTTCCCTTGTACTCTCTGCTCTTCTGGAAGTAACCATGTGATTTGTTGCAGTTTTCTCATTGCCATATAGTCCTCTGTCGTAGCAGCTTTTCTTTTTCTAGCTTTTATTCAATTTTTGGTTGCAAACTCAAGTAGCTTGCGACTCTATACTCCGTCGTCACACATGACCTGCGTATTTCTACCTTCTTTGTAAGATCGGTCACTTTAGTCTTATACATTGAGGGTCTTTATTAATGATTGGGAATGTCAAGAGGGGGCGGGAGGTTTGTTTGTAAACTTCTCGCAGGTAATGTACCTAGTTGTGCATGAACGCGAATCTTCTCACGCAAGCGCATGCAAGTGTGTCAGGTATTCTCACATATGCATTGTGTTACGATGACAATGTTTTAACAAAATTAAAAAAAAGATAATGTGTACATCGTAATTGTTTTTTCCTTATAATCGATTGACTAATTTATTATTTGAGTAATTTGTTTACAAAAAATTGTTATTTATGAAAAATTGTTATTGTTGTTTATGATGAAAAATTGTTATTCGCTTATTTTTTTAAATTAGACAACACACAGACACTGACAGTATAAAACGAAAGTAAGCGGGGTAAACATAGAAATTTGTATATGCTGGTCTAAACGGATTTTGTGTAACTGTTGTTAGTTATGTGTACGCTAACATGCAAAATATTGTCCGTTAAGTTCAAGTTCAATCCATCGGCTTAGCACCAATGTAACACTTATCTAAGCGTTCTATTCTCGAGCAGGAGTCATCTCGTTAAGAGCTCTGATTCATCCCATTAGTAGGAAGTGATCAACATCCTTCCGACCTTGCGAAGACACTCGTTTATAAAACCTAGCCATCGCCCGGCGACGCCATTTAATCACAAGTCTGCGCTCTCGACGCACGTCCACAACCGTGTTAAATCGACCGAGTGTAAAAGTAGTCAACCATGGCCGGTCACCCTTCCAAGTGCTCGCTACACACTTTGAACGCGTTATACATGATATTCGCCCTCGCTCTAGTCGCCGGCGCAATTTGGTTCTTCGTCGAAGTTACCGAATTCACAAATTTAAGAAACAGCAATCATTATTTGTTGGACTATAATGTGTACTGGCCACAGGCGACGCCGTGGATATTTATAGTGGTCGGTGTAATGGCTGTTTGTGTATCATGCTGCGGATTCTCTGGTGTGAGGAAGGAGAAAAAGGGATTGCTCACAGTCTACAACGTATTCCAAGGTATCACGATTATTCTCCTAATCGCTGCGGCAATCATCGCCCTTGTGTTCGCTGACAGCAAAGCGACAGACGATTTCATCAACGACACCGTGTGGGATGCGTACTTCCAATCGAAATCCGAAAAAAACGTCGAAGCTGCCTTCTCCATCATCGAGCGACGCCTCCACTGCTGCGGGTCTGAAAGTCCCCGAGACTACAAGAACTGGAAAAATGAATTTCCACCTTCCTGCTGCGATACTTACTACCACGGATGGATCGGACAATACGTTCTGGATTGCGACTTCACAAACAAACTGGCCAACGAGAGACATGGATGTGTACAGGTGGCGACACAGTACTCGAGGATCTTCATCAAAGTTTTGTCTGCTGTGTCGATATTCACGGCTCTGCTAGGCTCCGTCGCCTTGGTGCTGTGCGCACTGTACACGAAGGCGTTGCGTCCGAAACCAAGGGTGATTAATCGAGTGGAAACCGAGAGCAACAAAGGCCTCTTGTAAATGAAACTGTAAAGTTCCTTAAGGCATAATTGTGTTTTCACGGGAGTCCATTTACACATGTAAGTAACGCTTATCTCGTGTTGTGAGACCGTACCGTCACCAGAACAAAAATTCAAGTTAGTTAAGTGTGTGATTATACAGAAATGTGATAATTTATTTTGTAATCTCAGTTTTGTATGTGTCACCAATTTTGTAACTGTTCTCTTTGATACTTTGCAGTAGAGGCAGTTTCAAAATACGCTGCACATTAAAAGCTACTAAAGTTCTTGTAAGGTGCGACTCTACCTCGGTGTAACTTTTCAAACATGTAAAACCTGTTTTTTAAGAAAAATACAACCAGTAGTATTTGTGTGCTTAAATTGACAATAATCATATAACACACGTATATGTGAGCGCACAGCAGCTTTCAACAATGTCGTTGTAAGTTTTTCCTTTCTCGTTTGTAGAGAGTGACTAACTAAACAACGCTTGCGTAACTATGGGTCCGAAACACGCGTAGAAAATGTGATAATTTGCAGAATATCACAAAACAAAATGTCACATGGTCTCATTGGGACGAGGGGAAGGAAAGCGGAGTGAAGGGTGTGTGGTATTGTATGGAGATTTTAGTTCCGCATTTTCGTAGCCTTGTGGATCTATGTACTATTGTCCTTGTCCCTTGTGTTTGTAACTACTGTATTTTTCAACGACTGTGCGCGTTTGATATACTGTACTGTGTTCCTTACAAAGTAAAACGTTGGTTTATGGTACAAATTAATGCATTTTAAATGTAAACGAGTCATGTGTACACTTTGTATGATTTTCGCAAAACCATTTAGCCTTTAGTTCCTTGTTTATATCAACAGTATTTAAATCTGCGCTAACGATGATGTAACTACCTAAAAAGTTTTGTGTGTCATAGACACCTAGATTGTAAAAAAGTCGTAACTTTATGAACTAGCGCCATCTAGTGTGTACGTTGTTGACAATGTTATCTTCAATCTATTTTGTATAGAGTTTTGGTGTTTGTCCAGAAGGACTTTTGTCCATCCGTATTGTAGCCTTGATTTGTATGTAATTGGGGTATCTTGATAATGTTTTATGGTGCGCATATGTGCGTCCAATATTATGAGCAAAGTCCTGAATCTGTAGTTAAGCTCTACGATATGGTGTCATTGTGTGAATTTTGTGTACCTGTTCTAATTTTAATTCTTATTATAAGTGACTGACTGAGTAAAATGTAATAATATATTAAAATCTGACAAAATAAAAACAACTAAGAATGTCATAATATTATTGTAATGTGAAATTTTCTCCCACCCAGTGTGATTGTAATATTTATTAATTCATTGTGTCATTAGCTTTGTATTAGAATCTCGAAAACCAGCACCCATTAAGTGATAATATGGAAAACGTTAATGAGTATGGTTTCTAGTTTATAAGAATGTAGATTTTAAGGGACTGAAGTCGTCTAAGCCAAATGTATAAGTTTGTAAATATAGGTAGTAATAAAAATGTTTTACATAAAAATTGTCATTTGTTTTTAAAACCCCTATAATTTGTTTATGAAAATCAACATTAATTCTTTCCATTCTATAACATTATAAATTTAAATTCCAAAACAATTACATTTTAAAATCTAGAATTTAAATTTTAAATGGATCAATGGCGAAGATATAGAAAATCTCTTGCGCAAATAAGCTATAACGTCATAGCAAAAGGTGTGTTGGCAAATGTGTGTCAGGCGATCTGATCGGCGCGAAGGCGAGAGGTGGAATGGCGACCAGCAGCGGCGAGCCTCGAGGCCCACGGCACGTCGTCACGTTTATAAAACTAGTTGCGTGATCGCGCCGCCTCTCATTCCGTTGACAACGATCTTGCCGTACGGTCGATTACGTGCCCCTCGAAAGCCTTGCTATGGCAAAGGAAGACATGTACAAAAACGTGCTTTATTTACTCAACATCATATACGCTGTGTTCGGTTTAGTGACAGCCGCGACTGGGATATGGTTCTTTGTGCAAGTGACCGAGTTCGTCAGTTTGAGGAACACCAACCATTATTTGTTGGACTATAGAGTGTACTGGCCTCAAGTGGCCCCGTGGCTCTTTATTATTTTGGGCATTTTCATTTTGTGTGTGGCTCTTTGCGGGTGGTGCGGAACACAGAGGGAGAGCCGTGGTCTCCTCGGGATATACGCTATCTTCCTTATTATCATCATCCTTGGACAAGCCGTCGCAGCTGTTCTCATCTTCGTGTTCGTCGACGGTGAATACACCGACACCTTCGTCAAAGACATTGTTTACGACGGATACTACAACTCGCAATCCAACCCTGATGTGTTCAAAGCCTTCGGAAGGATCGAACGGAAACTCAAGTGTTGCGGAGCTAATGACGCTAGAGATTACAGAAGCTGGAGAAACGACCTGCCTTTGACCTGCTGCTTGGACAGCTACTACAGAGCCACTTGCGAGTTCACGGATAAGGAAGCCAACGAGAGATTGGGATGTGCTAAGGTGGCCGCTGTTTACACTAAGATCATCAGTTCAGTAATCGCCGGAGTGACTCTTCTGATCGCGCTCTGCGAGATCGTGAGTCTGATCCTCGCGTGGAAACTGTTCAACGAGGTAGGGGAAATAGAACATTATATAACAGAACGAAAGGACGGAGAAACAGAATGTTAAGCACCAGTATTCCTACATCACAACACCGATTAGCGTCACAATCCTCCGATTTCTCGATTTATTTGCGCCATTTACGATACGAACGCGAACTTCGATTCGCCTTAGACTAACTTTTCTTTCGCCGCTAAAGTTTCACTGTAGATCTTCCAAGGCGTTTTATTGCATTTGCTTTACTAAATAAAGTTTCCATGTTTCCTTGTGCAAAGGAAAACCCCGAATCTTTATTTTGCGTCCAGACTCGCTGGAACTTGGAAATAAGTACGTAAGATACTTCTAGCTGTAGCTTTTAAGTTGTGCCTTACATTCCACTGGGTCGCTTCGTCGGGTTCAATTGGCGTTAATTTAATTCGGGAAGAGGATGAGCCACGCCTAAGGTCAGAGTTCATATAAAGACTGCCATATCTGGTGAGTGGGCTAATGTCCTTCTTAACTGAATGAATCACATACCTGCCTGACTCACATGCCACTCAACTGAAAAGACTTCATCTTGCTGGCCTCCCACCAAGTGTCGCGTGACGTCTGTAGTTTAAGATACATTGCGCGTTGACTTCGCGTCGTGCAAGCGAGTTTGAGCTTGAGCGTCGATGTAGTAGACCTTAAGATTTGTTCTCGTAGATATTAGAAGGTTGAGAATGAGAAAAGTGTGGCCTCGATACAAGTATGCAGTACCTGATGGTTTTGACATCGTGTTAGAGCCACGGTTCTAAGTACACGCAGTGCCCACTGTACAAGTAACAAAATGTTAAGTAATTGTGTATTTATGTCGTAATGTAATGCTTGTGTTCGATTTGTATACTCTTAAGTAGGGTCAGTTTAAACAGTTGGCGGCGAAAGTTTTTCATTTTCAATTTTGTATACACGTTTGTATGAGTACATAACATATATGGTATATTAACTCGTACATGCGTATGTGGTATACACAAAGTAATAAGTAGGGTTACATGTATGTATATTTTATTAAATGCCTCACTACATTGTACGTTTAATTTATATATGTATTCACTAATATATGTACATTTTTACATATATTTGCCCCACAATATAAAAACCACCGATTATAAACAATATTCATAATATATTTACATATTATTTTATTATTTTTGTATTTGTAAGTATTTTTGTGTGCCCATGTTAAGTAACACCTTTCTAATAAGAAAACGTTCATATATCTATACGTTTCTATAAAAATGTATATACGGTCATGACGGTTATATAAGTGACTTTCGCTGTCGACTGGTCTGAGCATGGTTCCCCTCGATTGGACCACCGAGGTATGTTAATTTTTACGCAACCGACCAGGTACAAGCCGAGATACGCTTAGCGAGACTTGAATGGCAAATGGCGCAATCGCCATGTACCAATTCCGCAACATGTCGTAAGCGTAAGCTGTATATATTTTTTGGAAATGTCAGAGTGCCACCACTGGTGCTATATTTCGTTTATTTAAATACAAATTTGTATACTTTTTTAATGATCTTGCAATGTTATTAATTAATTGTATTGTATTGTTTTGACTAAGTTTGTGGAACGAATTTCCGTCCTTTACAATTGTAAACGCCATATTTTAATAATAATAAATTAAGTTTTATCAATGTTACCGTTAGGGGAGATGTATGAATTACGTTAGTTTTTCAGGGTGGGGTCGGGGTCAGATACTGCGACTTCACAGTCGAGTTATTTTTTAAGAACAAGAGTAGCAAAAAATGTGCAACGTAATTCATTTTCATCCCCTTTTGTATGTATGGAACAGTGTGTCTTCACAAGCCAAAGAAAGAAGTGTAGGTACAAAAGATGAAAAAATACAAAAAAAAAAAGATATATATATTTTTTGCATGCAAAAATATTCTATATGTTAGTGTAAGGTTAAACGTGAGATCACGGGAAGAAATATGTAATGTTTAGCTTGTGTAAGTTATTTTTGTACGCCTTAAATTAATGTATTGATATTGTATAAGTCGGAACTAGTCTTAAGATGTTGCGTTTACATTAAAATGTGTAAATTATACCTTATTCACGTGTGTTTTCATTTCATTTTTGGTCATCCTGCTAACATTCACTGATCGTGCTATTATAGAGAAGACTTTCGGTTTAACTAATTAAATTATTTAGAACCGATTCGTCCAGCAGTGTGTGTTGGACGCGTGATTGATTCACATTTACATGGCAATTTGTTTCAAGCAATCGTTTTACCAATTAAAAGTTTCTTATTTTGACGAACACGCAATTTTAAATCGAAAGAAACTGAAGTTAAATCTGATATAAGTAATTAAACTGTGTTAATGTGCACTGCTGAGCATACATCTCTTTTGTTGTTTTATGACATTGTCTCCCTGGCCTCAGTGGTCCGGCTGGTAGCAGTTCTGAGAGCTACTTTTCGCTACTCTGGTGGGCACCATGTGTACCCTACATTAAGACCAGGTAATAGGTGCGAGTGTCTATAATAATTGACATTATAAGGGTCATTGTATTCAAAGACGGAATTATAAAACTGGCCATTTACCATAAGCTGATTTAACTATCCTAACTTCACTTAAAAAGTTGTTTAAAATGTTAAATTTCTCATTTGAGACCATGTTTCATATCAAAGTATTTATGTACATCTCATAATAATCAACGTAATCATCATACCATACCTTCGACAACTGCATACGGTTTTAGGTCTTAATTTGGCACGTCATCAAAGCTTTTGTGTCCTACGTGCAGGTTTCATCACAAAGGTTTTCTCCGCTGTTAAAACATCTGATGTTATATTTTAGTAAATAAATTAGTCCTATATCGACAAAAGCAACTACCATAAAAATACAAGTGCAATAAAAAAAAACTCTATCGACTGTAGTAACTCTATAGTAATATCTTCCAGGAAGCCACAAGCCAGGTGACAATAATAAAAATAATAATTTGAGGGTGCTCTAAATGATCATTATAATTATGGTCTTAAAATCTATATTGTACCTTAAAATAAATAGATTATTTTATCAACAGTTATTGTAAAACGTTTAACATTGGTTACGAATTAATCTTAACCACAACGAAAAACGAAAGAAAAGGAAAAAGAAAGGAATAACATATTTTCCTCCTTCTTTCTTGCCACAAAAATTTTTGAACTAGTTATTGTTCATTTCTACATTTGATAAACATACAAAATCTACACTTCTAGCGAAAACGAAAAAGAAGTGAAATAATAATTTTCCTTCTTCTTTCTTTCCCACGAATCTCCAGTGTTGCCAGATGGTTACATTTCTTACATTTTTCGTAACATTTGACCCTTTCGCGTAATATGTAAGTAACTTTTGCTTTTGTGGCGATTTTCGTAACTTTACAGTAAGTTGAGATTTTGTAAATTCAACTGCATTCAATTGTAAGTAGTTTACGAATGCACCCAAATTAGATAATAAAGTAGCGGAGATGGCAAAACTGGCTAAAGCTTAATTTAAGCGTAAATAAATAAATACGTACCGTTAATACTTGGATGAAAATGTAACTTTTGCAGCATATATGTAAATTTTTAGTTAACGAAACGTAACTTTCGACTCAAGAGCCCTGGCAACACCGTGAATCTCTTAAAACGAATTATTGTTCATTTCTACATCTGATAAACATATAAAATTAACAGTATATTTTAAACGTGTCTAATACATACCGTATGTTAGATACGTAAATATTATTTCTCGAAAGCAACGGACAAAACAACAAAATAAAAAACCTGTTTTTCCACTATTCACTAACTTTGATGACATCACCGATTAAACGTTTTCAACGGTCTTGACGTGATTGTTGCTATATAGCTCAGCATCGTGGAATATATTGTCTGGCTGTTTATCTATACCTTGGAAATATACAAATATGAACAATTTCATAGCTGTGATAGCGTTGTTGGGAGTTTGTGCTTTCCATACATATTCCAATGATACGTTCTACGGTTCATGAGCAAACTGTAGATTACTAATTATTTCAACTATTACAACTAACTGAATATTTCTATCATTTGCTTAAATACAAAATAAACCATCTTGAGGAAGTCTAAATTTCACTAAATTTTTCTTACAAGGTATGGGTAGATATATTGTAATAGTTAACGTATTCACTGAAATATATCTAGGCAGCATTTAGTTGATACTGGCAAATGAAACGTCGAAGCACACTGCCTTTAACATTGCGTCACAAGCACACACGACCGCCGAGTCAATTCACGTACTAAATTGCAACATTACTTAAACGACTTGAGATTGATTTTTCAATACGAATTGTTTGCAGTGCGAATTCAATCTGTGAGCCACGGAACCTTCTTCGTTTTAGTCGTCGAAACGAGTTTGTTCACTTAACTTTGAATTATATTGCCAATTTAAATTTAAAATTGTTCATAAATTCGAGCTTTTAAAGCATCAGTTTTTGTCTAATATTAAACAGGTTTTGGTGCTTGAATTTCTCCAACGTTTTTGCCCAACTGGTATTTTTAACGTTCGCGCGACTTTCTATTACTACTGCTTGGGATTTTTAATATTTCCTTCGTCCAACTACAATGCCACATATCTACCTACTATCTATTTACTGTACATATATAAAAATATTAGTAGGAATATTTAAAAAGTATTTACTGTTTTTCAAATTAAATTCGTTGCACGTACAAATAGTGATACGAGAAATACAGTTAAACAAACAAATTGTTTAGTAGCACTAGAGCCTTGTGGGATACTTCCTTCGGGGTAGTACTGCCACCTTACCTATTTTTGCCGCCAAGCAGTCATGTCAGTATTACCGGGTTCCGGTCTTCAAGGGTGAGGGTGCTGGTGAAATTACAGGCACATGGGACTTGCCAACGTGTCACGTCAATGGGACGTGTCGCTTAGCGTCAGGCGCATGTATTGTTCGTCCCGTCACTTGGTATTATAAAAAAAATACCATTTTTATTAAATACACAATTTGAAAGAATTTGTTTATAGATGAAAAAAGTTACCCAATAATATCACAGCAGCTCAATCCTTTTGTGCAAGACTTGATAATAGTAATATCCAATTTTTTATTATAAAAAATTATGATTGTGACGATATTACACCATTTTACCGCAATGCTCTGCCTTAACTCTCTCTTAAACGACAGTAAATGACAATTTTCATTGGTCTCGAATAATGTCGTCGAAAATGAGACTGTCGTTTTCCTTTTCGGCCTCGACAATCGCTAAAATAAACTGTTTTTGTGAATTATAAACCCATTTCGAGCCCTTTCACGTTTTCTATTCATAACAATGCCATTTGGCTGTCTAAGTGCACAACTTTCTGTTTGCATCTTTATTTTGCTATGTACTCGATATCTTTGTTTTTCCTTTGTTTCCAAATTTAAGACATTGTAGATATCGCGGACCCTTTTCGCAGTTGCATTCAAAAAGCACCTTTTATTCTACCAATGAAAATTTTGGAAACCGTCCTATTAATGTACACAATAACCTACATCCTTCGCAGTTCACATTAAACTTTGATGTTGCAGTATTTCAAAGTCGTTAAGGTTCAATTTTGTTCATATTGAGTTTACGTGGGCCTCCGTTACACAGTCCATTCGTAATTATAAAAGCTTTCAGCTGTATCTTTATAGTTTTCAACGGAAAATAAACCGCACAGTCAGCACTTATCCTACCAGTGCTTAGGAATACCCCTTAAAGGGAACAAGCGGTCTTCTTTGTTGCTCTCTGTACAACTTTAACGATTCGGCTATCCAACAATTAGTTACAAATGACCGTCGCAAATGTTCCATTCTTTGAATCGGTCACAAAAATAAGCGATATTTAGGAATTAGAAACTCATTTGGCCCTTTCACTTTCGCGGAAAGACGGTGGCTTGGCTTGGCGGTGGCGACTACGACGGCGGCGACGGCGGCGGCGGGCGTGAGGCTCTCCCAGCTTCTAACTCGGTCACTTATGTAACTACAGCTTTCACACATTGCGTCACATTAGATGTACCTTTGATAGAACTATATATAGAATATGGATTTGTATAGAGCTTGGTTAGATTCAATATTAACTAGACAGTTCGGTAGAGGATTTTTTCTTGAAGTCAATTGAGCAAAAGGAAAGTAAATAGGGTGTGTGGCGACGCGAAAGACAGGATGGTGTTTTACCAAAATGATGTCATGAAAAAATCCATAGGAAAAGCAGTGTATATTTTATGTATTTTAACCGGTGTCAATGTAGGAAGAAGTAGTGGAGTAACGCCAGCATACTCGTGGTACATAGATCCTTCCCTACCCTTTGGTAGGCCACATGGTACCAGCACTGCTCAAGTTGGTCACGCCTGAATGCACGGAGTAGCTTCGACTTTAGTATGTCAGCCAAATCACATCCATAAAGATAAAAGGTTCCTTTGTGCAGTTCCGTACTAAATTATGCAAATTCTACACACTATTGTTGGGTCGTGAATCACAAATTTTTATAGGTAGATTAGTATTATTGCTCAATGACTCAACATTAAGTGATTGTTTATTACGTTTATAATTACTTATTATTTCTTTTTAATAGTTCTGTAAAGGAGGTACACACAGACATACTTTGTGGTTCCTTTTTAGTGTAACTCAAATGTCAATAAACTTCTCACACAGCCCTACCATTTTATTGTATTTCAATCATTCCTGTCGTGACCTACAAACGACTCTTTAAAGGAGATCCACGCTGATTTGTGGAAGTCATTTGCGAAGCAGATTATTTGAGTCTGTTTTCAAAAGTATTTGTTATTAATGCATTTTAAGAAGGAATTAAGTAAGACGTATTTACAAATAAATTTACTAGAACAAAGTACATGTCCAAAACCTAAAGTCACTATTCCACATCAAACCATGCACACATCGACAACTTTCTCCAAAATTTTCACTTTTGTTGGCTCTAAATCGCTTTTACTCACTGTTGCGACACGACTCAGTGACGGCACGGCCATTTTGGGTGCTGTTTGCCGACAAAAAAAGGGCACTTGTACTAACAAAAAATTGGGCAACGTCAACTGGAATTGCCATAACGGCACATGAATATGTGTAACTTTTGTATTGTGTTAAGTCTATTATTATAAAGTACATAGTTTTGTTAGTCCGATTGCAAAATAAATGATTCCTAATTTTGTTTTAATGTTTCCTTTTTATAAAAACTTACTTACAAAGTTACAAAATTAAAAAAATAATAATACTGTTCCGCGTCTTGCAAAAGTTTTGTAATCAGTTTTGAATATTTTGTATACAATAGTATTTAACTATAGCCGTGGGAATACTACAAACCGACTATTTCTTAGCTCAATAGAGGCGTGACGTGCATCGATGTATGAATGTAACTTTTAGTTTTTTTGTTTGTTATTTATACATGTAACCGTATAAACAAGTCACTGTAAGTGTATAAGCAAGTAAGGGAAATTATATTGTCAGGTGATGCCAGCAGTGTAAATAAAAGGTACAAGTCGAAAATGCGGTTGATGCGATCCAAGGCTACACGCTTGGCATCTTCTGTTCTGGCCTACTTTTGCTAGTGGCATTGACGTGACGTCACCGCAGCATTGTGCGCTGTGCTTATGACCCCACCACTCCGGGTTGTACCTTTTCGTCCGGTGTTGAATTTTCTAATGGTAGAGCAACTGATGCTATTGGTCAGGTTGCAAGCGCAGCACTGGACTTGGACGCATTCTCACTCCTCATGATGACTACTTGTGTGGTACTGGGACTGTGGAGGTCTCATGCGCGAGTTCCATTCAGGAAATGAAGGTTTAAATTGGTCTAAGTAGTCTGTTTTCGTGACTTGCACTCATTGTAAAGGGATTACCCCAGTGTGGGACCAGGGGAATTGGCGTGATTACTGAGATTTGTTAGTTATTTCTTTATGCATCATTTCACTGTTTAATAACGTAATAATATGTGTTACAACCACCACGAAACTTTTGAAATGCTTGTAAAATGTATTTATTACCTGGGTTAGGAGGCGTTACCTACACAAGCGTAGTTTGATTATGGCTTATGTCATTTTACTGTGGCCTTAAGAGCGCTTTGTTCACACACGTATTATGGATCTCTAGTACTCTAACTACTGTTTTAATGCCTTTGCGATGCGTAAGATTGTACAGTATGAGTTGTATGTATTAGAAATGTTTGTGCAGTTTGTTCTAAACTTGTTATGTAGCTAAGGAGGCAATGCGAGCACTACATTAGGTCTTTCGTCAGTACTTTTTATAGAAGAAAATTTGCGAAATTTGCCATGTATAAGCTTCCGAAAAGCTTAGTAAGAATTCCACTGCAGAACTTAGTAAAATTCTTAAGCTGGCTACTGGTCTAAATTCTCTGGGAAGTACACGGTGCCAGCAATGATAATGTGTTTGTAAACAGTAATATATCCAATTATAGTTGTGCACTGGAGCGACAAATGTTTCTCCCACGGGCGGCGGTTGCGCGCGCGTAGAGGTTGCTGCAGCCGGCGCCAGGGACGTTACAGCTGGGTGGTAACTATGCCATTGGCAAATATCTCGGTCGTCTCATACGATAACGATACCCGTATTTCTATCTTTCCTAACAACAATAAACTCGATTTTATTTTAAGACGTTCGGGTTTTCGGGTCCGAAAAGACTTCTTCTCCTTCTCCGTTCTCGCGGCATATAACGTCAAAAATATTTGTTGAATGTGTACATTATGCGTTGAAATAAGCAGCTTAAATAATCTCAGTACTAATTACTAAAAAAACCGACCTCAATAGCCATTCATTCCCTAGTTTAGTTTAGTTTAGAGGCGGAATATTTTCTTGAAATTGAAATGGGACCACTACTGAGGTACCCTCTTTCCAACAAAAAAGATTCATCAAAATCGGTTCACAAATGAGTTATCGCGTAACATACATACAAAAAAACGTAATACGGAACTGAGAACCTCCTCCTTTTTTTAAGCCGGTTAAAAAGTGACAATTTATAAAGCTTGACCTGCAATTTAGTGTCCCTACTAAAATTTTCCTTGGCTATCTTCGTCAGTCTTCTGATACACCAATATTAAACAACCTCACATTTTATTGTAACTCTTGCATTACGTTTGCTATCCGCGTGTGGAATCCCTCTCTGAACTTACTAGACAATCGCCTTCACTCGGTTCGTTCAAACGATGTCAAGAAAAATTTCTTTAGCTCCTAAGTTTCGTCTTTTCTCTGTAATCCCTTCATTTATTCCCTTATTACATGGTGTTATAATTTTCCTGTGTTAGTTTATGTTCTACAACACATACATCTAAAATTATCAGTATTCAGTTTGTAGTGGATTTATTTCAAAAACACTTCTATTAGGTGACGTTTTTTGGTTGCACTCTCTTTCCAACTCCTAAATTTCTATCCCAAAGTTATCTGGGAGTAATTTACTATTTAGCAAGAACGCCGCCTGTTGTACATTAACTTATTCTGCTATACTGTGATTGTAATGTTATCATTGTATTTTTTTTTTATTTCAATAAAGAACATTATACTTTAAATTTAGCCCCTCTAATAGATGTCACCTGTATCATCCTCGATCTTGTCGGTGGGTTAGCGATCGCAGTGAAGGTAGAAAAAGGAGGTGCAATCTCATATCAAATCAAATCTCATATGAACGCAGTGGTACTATGAAAACTGTCTCCAACATTTGCTCTTTTGTCCCCAGACGTATAAAGGCCAAAATACACATGCTTGTAGTTGACACTCATGAATCTAGGACCTAGAATTCGTATAATACTCGTACAATAACTACTTATCTTGTATGTGTCAGGTCTGAGCCAGAAGCATGCAAGTGTGCCAGCTATATGCTTGCATATTTTGTCCTTGAGGGCTCATGCAGCAATTAAATACGCCGAAAAACGTTCTCAACTAGGCGACTTGAATGACAATAGCATGTTCGTATCGGGTTTTCACGGATGATTAGTCGCTCATTCGCCTTCACACGCATGGCTGCCGACACCGATGATGGCGCAATGTCACACTTGATGGCATCGAGCGCCACTGCAGCATACTGGATCGTAGGGTACCCTGCTGGGCATGACATGGGCTTCCGCAGTTCATTCGCGTTGAAAAATCATAATAACCAATAACGCGACAATAAATAATGTGACAAATAACAGGAAAGACACTTACCAATGACTTCGTCTTAATCTGTAAATAGTCAGACAATCCACCTGATGGTAGATAACCGCAGCTAGAATGTATGCGATGGTAGAAGTTGTCCTGTGCTTGTTCCGCTGGCTCTCGTCTTTAGCCCGCAACATAGTTTTGCTGCAGTAGAAACGGGTAGCAGTGGCGAGACGTCCATATATTTTGATTCCCACCACTGGCCTTAATACTTGCCACATATTATCAGATATTATAAATATTCTAAAGTAATTTAACTACATTTTGTGCTCAATTTTACGTGTAGAAACATGGTAGAATCTAACCAGTGAATGAAATGTACTAGTATCTTATGTGCTAATAAGTGTTGTGTTTAATTGTCGCCTAGGCGCCACTTGTTATGGCAAGTGTGTTTTGTTTTTCTCCGGCCTTACTAAAGACAACTTTCACGCGTCGCCACTGATGGGTAGAAAAGTGTATTACTCCATTTTGGGCCATCATCGTAACACGTAAGTAACAATTTTGCACGACGTCTTTGGCTTGTTGGTGTTACATTACAGCATTTTTTTTTTCTTTTAAGAATTCATAATGTCTTTAAATAAATTGAAATAAAAAATACTGCTCATGCGCATGCAGCTACTGGTCTGTATGGGTTTCCCCCTAAATTAATTCGTTCTGCGTAGTTGAATGTATTGCTTCTTGTATAGCATATGTAATTTTAAAAAAAACTGATGATGGTTCATTTCCTGACTTCACGAAGCAAAGCAAAATTATTGCTCTATTTAATTCTGGTAGTAAATAAAACTCCACCAATTTCAAAGATATTTCAATACTATCAGCTTTATATATTTTATTCGCACATTCTGCAGTAACAACTTATATTCTTTGAAATAATTTGGTTTTACTCTAAACCGCTCATCAACCGATGCTGGTTTTGAGTTGATGGAACATGTACCTGGTGCCCGGGAAGACTCGAGTGATGCTATAATGTATTATTTGACATATCCAAGGCATTTGGTTGTGTACCTGCTCCATTGTATTTTAGTCAAGAATCTATGCCATTATAGAGAGAGAGACTGTGACAGGACCTAGAGATCGACAGATTCTGCAGTTGGGAAGGACAGTCATCAAGGTTAAATTTTAGGCCAATTTTTATTTTATTAGTTTTTATTAGTAGATTAATATAAAAGAAAATTGTTCAGCATTGCACCGTATGCAACTAAAAAGGTATGAAATCTTTCACAGATTTGTTTATTTCAGTTATTTTGGACAGTTGTATAACATACTGCATCTTGCTTGGGGGCGATGCCGCCGACATTAATAGGTCTTTGCCTTGCAGAAGCGCTGTAAGACCAATTTAAGCTGTGCCCTAGAGTAACTCTGAGAGATAAGTTTGGAGAAATTTACATTCTTACGTCAGTACATTTACGAAAATTTTACTTGAAGAATAGTAAATTTTAATCAATACCATAATATTAATTAAAGGAACAAAAATGAACTGACTCTTCGCATCGCCTCCACAAAGTCTCAAAAAAGTCTAAGGGGCAATGTACACTTTTATAACGAGATCATTGTTGTTAACCAAAAATAAAATGTATACCTACAAAATGTAATTAATTTTCCTGCGTACTCTCGTAGTATGCAGGAAAATCAAGAAAAGTAGGATACTACGGGAGTATGCAGGAAAATTGATTACATTGATCATAAATCTTGTCTCGACCTATGATATTTTTATATAATTGTTGTAAATGATAAATATGTATCTAATTACGAAGAGTAACCTCTACTCGTTATTCGGAAAGGAATCTTTATATTATCTTTATATTACTAATCAATAATAGTATTTATTCAATTAGACGTTTCAAGGTATAATTTGTTTACCTATGAATTAAAGATATTTTGAATTGGAATTTGCCCGAAATTTGATTCCCGGTGGAATAAAACAACTAGCTTTTATGTGTAGTGTGTGTTTTCTATAAAACAATTTTGTATGAATAAAGTCTACTTTGTCAATTAAAATATGAGACGTATTCTGCACTGTTGAGATATTTGGAAATAGTTAAATATAGTCTATGTGATTAACCAGCACAAGGTCTGCAATGAGGCACAATCATTAATTTTATAAATTGTAATTTAATTTAATTGGTGCATTATTCATTCAACCGACTGTGCTGTTGCAGCTGTTTCCAATTCACAATTACATCTAAAATACAAAGTACACGTTACACCAAACGTTTGCATTCTATCTTCTCAAGTAGTAAGTATTGTGAACAATGTCGTCCGGCTTCCGTCGTTGAAATATTTCAAAATGTCAGTTTCGTCTTCCTATTGTTTCATTTAATTGAGAAGAACTCTCCGTATAACTGCGAAATTTGCGTAAGTTGTGGTTTAGTTGAAACCGGTGGCATTTTAGTGTCAAATTGTATCAATGCTTCGTTGAGGTTAGCGAAGATAAAATAGAGACATATTAATTTCAGACAGACAGACATAATAATAGTGTTATAAATTAATTTCAAGCCTTTGTGCATCCGTGTGTTTGTCTGTCTATCTGTGACATCGTAGCTTCCAAACGGACGGATTAATCTCAAAGCGGTTTTTTTTAATTTGACGCTTAATTAAATCGCGATGGGTTTTAGCTATGCTCGAGAAACACCTTTAAACAGCTGACCGTTTAAAGACTATCAGCTTTCTTCCCGTTAGCGCAGGGATCTCAGCCACAAAATTAATATTTATTTTTCTTTCATTTGTCCGAATCGATTTAAAATTTGATATACTATGGAAAATGACATGACCGTAATATGGCAGTCTCGATCTGATACTGCAACCACTGGTGTGCAGATTATATAACGCTTAACACCGTGTTTGGGCTCTTTAAATTGATCTCCACGAGTTGTTAGCCTACAGATTGTGAATTTATTGAGTATATTTTTTAGAGTACACTGTTATACTATATATAGCTCGATTACCACTGACTGACTGACCCAGTCACTGACATAATTGTTCTCCCAGAACGAGTCGTGGTGGGTAAAAATGATGTACGGGAGTCGTGATCGGATAGCTCCGGTGAGTGCCAGAAAAATCCGAAATCTTCGAAAAGTGGACTGCATCAGGTGGGACCCCGGCTGCGCGGCTGAAGTTTAATACCTACCGGCAGGGTCGTTAAACAAAGACAAAAATGGCCGCCATCTTAGCCAGTTTCTACCGGAAGTGAAAAAAATTCAAAATTCGAATAAACAAGATGGCCGCCATACCAATTTCAGAGCAGTAGAGCTTCTTCCAAAAAAAAGAAAGAGTTCGTCCAGGGCAGCCACCTTGCCAATTTCTGCCGCCAAACAGTAATGTCAGCATTACTGCGTTCCGGTTTAGAAGGGTAATGGTGATGGTGAAATTACAGGCACGTGGGACTTGTCACCTTATGTCTCAGGGTGAGGGGCGCAGTAGCAGTGCCACTCAGATCTTTGCGATTTAAAGCTCTGAGTGGCACTGCAACTGTTATGGACAGGCGTGTAGCATATCATCAGGCGCACGACTTTTTCGTCCCGTTATTACGCTACGTAAAAGTCAAGTAGTTTTTATTTCAATTTGTGTCTGTATTTTTAAAATTTAAGTGTATTTTATTCTTTTGGAATGTTTATAAATATAATTCAATCGATTGGTACGTTTTTGTAAAACCGTATCCGACAGAGGTAGTTTGTTGTTAGACTTCCATTGTATTGTCGTTGCGGCTATTACAGAATATAGCGGGATTAATTTCTGCATGGCGTGGTACGCGACGAGATGCGTATACGCAGTAATTAGCCAAACAATGAGTGAATTGTGTGAACGCAACTGCACCGCGACAGGTCGGTGACGATGTCATTGAATACCGCACAACCATTAGCTGGCCATTAACGGCCATTGTTGACTGACCACTATATTTCAACATCGTCATTAACTGTTGTCTATTAAATATATTATGATAAATAATAAAGCAATGGACGATATTCATTAGTGCCCTTATTTTATAAATTTCTATAGTGCCGAGAGAACTGGTTACTTAACTTATTTCTGCCGACAAGCACTGATGAGCATTGCTGCGTTTCGGTCTTGAAGGGAGACTAAATGAGACTTATCACCTTATGTCTCAGGATGACGAGCGTAGTGGCAGTGCCTCTTAGATCTCTCTGCTTTAAAGCTCTGGTGGCACTGCACTGTTATGGACAGCTGTGTCGCTTACCCTCAGGCGCACGATTTGTCCGTCCCGTCACTTGATGTCATAAAAAAACTAATTTCTGAGGTGGTGTGTTGCAACGTGGGATTCCACATGTTATGATGCTCTTTGTATATTAACTATGAATTATAATAATATTTATCCATGAAATGAAATAAATTTTGCATCATCGTGTGGCTCTGTCTGCCAAACTGGCAGGATTCTGTATCTTGAAAATCGGATTCATCCTAATAATATACAATCACGAGAGACATTCTATAGTACAAAGCTTAATAGAAAAAAAGTGTGATAAACGAAAATAGTAAAAATAAAATAAAATAATTACAACAAAACTCTCTCTCTTGTGAATTTATTTTCGATAAAAAAAACATTTAAATTAAAACAATAAAAGGAACAATTAGATTAGGACGAGTTTGAACGTCTCAGAGACCCGGGGCGAAGAGAATAAAACAATTACGGCTGTAAAATTACATTATATTCATATTTATGCCAAACGATTGTCTCAGATCTTTTGCGCTTTTGACGTGTAACGCGTTGGTACACTGCTATGTTACAGAGAACACACTTGGGCTAGTCATTTAATTCCATTTCTCACGTAAGACAAAAATAATACTACGTAAAATTGTTTAATAGATAATAACAATACATTATATTAATTTTTATGTCTGTGCTAGGGTTGTTGCTGATGTAGGTTTTTTACACATCAGTAGATGCGGATGCGGATGCTAATATTATCTGTTAAAAAAAGTCAGCGTGAATTTACATAAACGTTATTTTAGCGATTTTGATCTTTTTACTTATTTCGTGACGGTTGTTATAAAAGAATGAACCTCTATAAAGTCAATCAGCTTGCCTAGCTTTTAATCATACTGACATTTTTAAAAATCATTTAATGCATTTTTCAGACGGCATTTTTAATGAAGTTTCCAAACATTTTTATGTTTATTTTTTCATGTTTGGATATTTGGTACGGCATTTACATATTTCGATTGCCATGGAGTAGGGCACTGACCTGGTACAAGCTTATAGTTGTAGTTTTCGTTGGTAAAGAGGTAAAGGTACGCGAACAGCATACGAATTTGAAACATTATGGATAAAAAGGTCGAACAAACACAAAGAAATCTCTTTTCGATCCGGCTAGACTCGAACTAGCTACCTCGCCGGGGTTATCGCTCTCCGAACTGAGCTACAGAACGAGTCAGTAGTAGACCTTTCAAATTTTTGTAAATGCTTGTTGTACATCTTACTTTTTTGGTTTTAATGTTTTTTTTGCCGTAGCGCCACCTGCGCGAGATGTATGAAATTTTTCTTCACTATAACACAAAGTGTGGTTTACATGTCATACATTTTCCTTAGGCATAAATCTTCGTTCAAAACAACTTCACTAATTCTCTAATTAAATGTATACCCTACGTGATATGACCTGCAAGCAGTATAGTAATTTCAAAGAATCGTGCCGTACACGAGGCTAGGTAGCACATAGGTATACTTCGTTACGTGCCTAACTAGTGACACAGCACCATCACGACGGCGGAGTCGTTCTGCTAGATTACAACACACTGCATCATTCTCATGCAATTTTATATACTCCTTTGCGATGAATCATCGATATAGTGAACGTTAATTATCATCACAAGATTGACGGTTACGCATAATACCATCCCGTAACTATTATGTTGGAAATGGGACAAGTCCGCGATTGTAATATGAATAAATAGTGCAATAGAAAGGCGCGTTGCGCATTCTTGTAGAGTTAACACGTTACTTTAGCGAATCGAACATGTTCGCCGAAGCGGGAGTGCCGGATTTCTTTGCTGCTGTCAGGGCTCGTATACATTCGTTTTGGGATAGACTGCGTTGTTCGGATAATGGCGCACTGAGAGTTATTTCCGCCAATACGTCGGGTTCAATTTTTAAGTAGCGCCGTTTCATCCACGCGACGGAAGTAGGAAATAGAACAGACGAAGCCCGCCCGGTCGTACCTTGTCGTTTCTTTTTATTATAGTCTTTTCCATTTTACTCTATTTTATTACTATTATCGTTGTTATATTACGTCGTACCTATTGTATTTGCCTGAAAATACACTATTATTATAATCATTAACCCAGAACTTGGTAAACGGTGATGCTGCCGCTACGACGTCTCTCTTTGAATTATTGCGCTTTATTATTCGCCTGCCCTGAGTGGCTATTGGAGAAAACCGTACTTGTCTGGATATCGAACGTTCATTCGATCATTTTTGAAAACTGTTGCGTGACACATTTATTAAAAAAGTTGCTCTGTTACACAAAGTATGCTTTTTAATATTTCGTTTTATACACACGAGCCCTAGTTTTAATTCATACTTCACTACGGTATTAAATGACCTAAATTTTTTTAAAGTTAACACTTCGTATATAACCGTACCGAGTGAAGTACCAGTTAGCTAACCGGGTACAAACATTCCCCTACTCCAGTATAACATGTCTCTACCCCTCCATTCATGTGAACGCAGCCTTGAGATGTCATTTGCCATCCCCTCTACAACAGAGATCTACTACTTCCCCTCTGATCCCCCCCCCCCCCCCCCCCCTCCCCCTCAACCACAAAAGTGTCCGACTAGTAACTTTAAGGAAAACGTGCCGGATAACGAATAACAACAATAATAATACTTATGTATAACTGTAGAGCGTAATCGTTATACAACTGTGGAGTTTCTGAGCTATGTATGTAGTTGTAATAATGTTCAGTTTTGCGCTTGAAGTAACGAATGCAAGCTAGACGATGCTGTTTCAATTTCGTAAACTAACTTTCGGCAACGTTGTTGCAAGTAGGTATGTCTCATAATTTACGCACCCGTCAATGGGCAAAGGACTTCTTTTTGAAGAGTGTATGTAAACCATGTAAATACAACACTAAACAACACCAGCCGAGGAGAACAATAATAGCAGAGGCAGGTTAAGGTTTAGGTAGTCACTTGGAAGTATGTCGCTTTAGAAAACACTTTGTAGAAAATTTCAATTTAATTAAATTACAATGATATAACATAACATAGAACTTCATTAACGATTTATTTATTATTTATTAATTTTATTATTTAAATTTTGTCATTAAAGTTTTCACTTGAATTGTTGTTCATTTATTCGTATAATTATGTAGTTCATTTATTAATTAGGTATAATTTCAATTTATTATCAAAGAGTGAATACTTTTCCTTCGTTCTTAATAATGGACGAGAGATCGTTGAATATCTTTACCGACATCGAGAGGGGTCAGAGGCAATCTATTGCGTAGTCTAAAAGTGGTCGTTGGGCAGGTCGTCAAGATTGGTGTAAAAATCAGGATGATGTCTTATACATTTCCAAATTCCGACAATTCTTTCTTAGATTCAGCCTTCTTTCGAAGTCTGTCATATTCTTGTGTATACGTTGTCCTTTATTCTGTTACTGGCAACCGATTGCCGCGGTATGCACCGTGTGACTTCATCGGTCATCAAGGTCTCGCACAAAAACTGCCTTTGTATAGCCAGGGACGACTTCAGGCTAACGTGTACTCCACTTGTACCTATATTAAACGGGAGGGAAACATGAACGACCATATTAGTTTGAGGTAATAAATTGAAGTGGAGCACGTGTACTGTTTTGACAACTATAGTGTATACCATTAAAGAATAATATAAGATGTATAAAGAAAAATAATTGCATTTGGTCACTTGGCTAATTTAGACCATTTCCGCCACTTGCTACAGAAAGGGGACCTCGCGTAGTTTTATATGTGACCTAACGAAGGCCCTGTGCAAAACTCAGTATTGAACATAATGTCCTCTTATTACCGACAGGAATGTGTTACCAAATGAGCAGCGAGAGAACTTTTAAAAAAATATATTTATTAAATTATAAGTATTTTACAGAGATGTGATGTCTATGAGTTAGGAAATAGTAATCAATTACAGTTCTTATGGTTTAAGATTATATAGTAGAAAAACGATGAGATAGTTAAACATAATTAGTTAAGTAATACATCATTAGTTAACTATTGTGAAATGGACCTTAGCATTTCCTTAGTGAGTGTTTACATGATTAGGTGAGTATGTTTACATTCGAAATACTTATCTAGCTATTGATTATACATTGTATTGTATTTATATAACATATGTATTGTATTATAATATTGTATTATATAACAAATGCAATCATAATGATTCTGCGTCTGCGGAGCGCGTAATCGGTCGAACATTAAAATTCTTTGAAGATTTGTATGGACTTGCTTTTATAAAGATTCAAAGAGTTCATTAACGATTACTCGATGAAGGGTTCTCTATTTTGGCAGCAGTAAACATTTTTCGTAAATAAAAATGGTTCGTACGGTGAACAACACGGCGTGCGCTAGTCAAACTGTCACTTTTCATTATTGTACAAGGATAAATATAAACCAAATATAAGATTCTTGTCATTTTTACAAGTTTACTAAATGGATTTAGAAACATTCATAGTAGCTATTTAATTTTACTTTGCAACTTTTCAGCATTGTCTATATAGTGTAGCAGTTGTTTAGTCTATTGTATAGTAAAATAATTTTGTGCCTCACAGTCGATATTACCTCGACAAAAAAAGACAACCACTTAACCGCTATTCTGCTGAGTGAATCAGTCGCGTGACCTTCTACGGGGAACTTGTTAGCATTTGCTGACCGAACCAGCTTATTGTTTACTCTAAGTTATGCAAGGCGTTTTTACGCACGTACACAACTTGTAGTATTTTCAATTGGCGTTATGTCATTATTTGGGCAAATGTCGCGTCTTCCTTTGAATAGGCTGAGCTTCGCTGCTTTGGGTCGGCTGGAAAATATCTCTTTTAGAGAGAAGTCCAGCTTTGCTCACCTTTTGTATATTTAATATTTCTTTTGTATACATTTGATGCAATAAAGAATATAATTATATATTTTATAATTTTTTGCAATTGGAGGATTTACCGCAACCGCCAAATGTTTTGTCGCAATTCAATTCAACGGCGCTGCAAAAGTGAAAAATTGAATCTTTCGATCTTTTCCACCGCATAAACAAATTATGATATCGTTAGTGATTTGCAAACAGCGAAGTGCGAATAGAGAAATGGTGCAAAGTTCATGTTAATTGGAGTGAAATGAAGTGAAGTGGCTAAACGGATCTCATTCGTTTTAATGATTTGACTCATAACCGTGTCCTTCTCACTTCGCGACTGTAAAATAAATTAGGTATACTCTAATTATAAATCGAGTTATACAAGCCGTAAACTTTTAAAGATGCGAGTTTAAACTCTTAGTCGTAGTAAACGCCATTAAATATACAATTTTGACAGCGAGTGGAAATTTAGTTCTCCCCCACCACACTTAATATGGTCCGTAAAGGAGTGATTACTGTTCATCAACATGACATTTTCAGTTCTTATTCTGCATTTTTTAAACACGCGTTTAAAATAAAAAAAAACCTCGAATTAGATTTTTCAATGACTTGTCACAGACCTTTGTGTGAAAAGTTTTAGAATTAAAGTTGTTGAAATTCGTATGTACACATACATATCCAATTCATATTGGCCAGCTTGGCCGTCTTTGTACTACGACCAGGCGGCATTACATAGGTGCGTTATGTAGATCACGTCACATCTGTTTGCCAATTGGGTAGGAAAAATTTGGTATGCTTATTTCGCTTTATCCATTCAGTCGGTGTTTACAAGAATGCGCGCCTGTTCCGGCCTTGTTCATATTGAACTGGCTTTTTAAGAACATGTTTAATTCGGCTGAAGTTACACTCTTTCTGCAGGTCTCATCCCTCATAAGAGTTAGTACACTTATTTCCATTTAGAAATGTAGTACTAGGTTGACCTAACTTAGATACAACATTGGTGCCTACATAGCCATAGAAAGTACTGTTGTAGTACATGGCTTAATCGCAGTTCAAAAACATGCAATGTCGCAACTCACGGCTCGCACGCACCGTGACCCAATGCGCCTACGCCGATGGCTTTTCAAGTTGACATTTTGAACCTTACCATGTTATTAATAGGTCGTATAAACGTAAATCAAGGTTAGTATAGTTTTTATGTAGGCTGGTATTGAATGTAGTTTTTTTTATTGTTAGGTTCACGAATATGCAAGTAGGAACAACGATTATAGTAATACTGGTACAGTACAGTACGACAATATGCTAGACACTTATACTTTACGAGTCTCTAGACCGTCTTATAATAGGTGACATAGAAAGAGTTTTTTAATGTTATGTGTAAAAAGAGACGTGCCGTTGTCCAAACGAAACCACTTCGGACGCAAGGTGTTTAGGCTGACGTGTCAGAAGTGGACCCTCCAGGATTTGTGTGTGCACATTCTAAAACAACGAATTTTGTCAACCGATGATCTTCCTATTCAAGGAAAAAAATAAAATTGCAACGAATATTCGGTTATCATTTAGTATTCAGCTTATTCGACCCGTTTTTTGCTATTCGGCCGAATACGAATATTTAATAATAGGTGAAAGAAATAAGAAGGAGCAAAGTAAATTATTATGTAATTTTTATTAATGCCGAACATATATTGTGAGTTCGTGAAGGCGCAATTTTTCGCATCTTTATCTAATAGATCAAAGGAAATGTAATATGACAAAATTATTTTGCTAAGAGATAAAAAGGTAACATATCAAATAAAATCTTCCTTGTTATGCAATTTACTCATGACTAAATAAACGCAAACAAAATCAACCAAGCATTTATCATTTGAAAACCAAAATAAAATAACATCGTAAAAGTTAATCAAAATGAAGTGAAATAAAGAATGTTCTATAATTATGTCATAAATTGAAATTAAAATCTTATAAATTCAATTACCTTTTTGTTTTATTGTACAAAATTATTTACACAAAACTGAAATTAATAAGTGCTATTTTTCGTGTCAACTTTCGAACGTGTGTTAATCAGGCCGAATATTCGGCTATTGGGGCACGCCCCTAGCCGAATATACTTTCGTTGCAACACCGAAAAATCATATTTGTGCCACCAGCTCGCCAGTCTCTAGTAATAGCGACGTCAAAACAGTCTTACAGCTGCCTTTGTGAGACTGTTCGCAAAGGCACCTTGTCAAAATTTCATTTTTGCACAGGAATTCACTCGGAGGAACAAAATCGATTCGCTTGGCGCCTCTCCTGTCACTTCGTCTCAACCCTAAGAGTAGGTAGTTAACAATAGTAAGTGCGTCAATTAAGTGCCTGCGTCGTCGGTCTGAGCTCGAGTCGGCTGTCTCCGAGAGGAGTTAAGTGTTATTAATGTAATTGAGCAAATTACACTATTTCGACGCGAGTATTGAGGGTCACCCAGATTGTGATATGGCCAAGTTGTAGTCCCTTGTGTAGGACTATTTTTAGACGTCTTTGGTTAAGGCAAAATTATGAACCGTAATAAACGACCTTTGCAAGGCGTACATTGGCAAAAAGCGAAACTATGGTTTAGTGAATTGAAAATTTTTAACCAAAAAAGTTGTGACGTTTTTTACGCTTTGATACAGTTAGGGATTTTATTTTTAGTTAATACTGTAGTCTAGGCTCTACTCTACGAGTAGAATTACTGGCTGAGTGAATATAGTTTTATATTTAGAATGTGTTTTGAAATAGGACATTAGAAAGAATAGAACATCGTGATAGTTCAAGATGTAACCTCAATAAGAAAATATGTAAAATATACAATAAATATCAAGTTATGAAGTTAATCCCAGTATATATTTATGAAATACCTCTCGCTACGCAACCTCAGCTACGCTCCAGCTTACAATACATAATCATCATCGATATATGGTAATTTCAGTGAACCAACTTTCATTCTTAGTTACAAGAGCCACAGTTGTAGTTGACTAAAACACTATTACCATACAATAAATACCTATTTACCATTGAAAAAGTTTCATCGTTAGAAACATGGATCAACCTGTTAAAAACGTTTCTTTAGTTGTGTATATTTCCTTAAGCACGACTTTATTGCAAAAATGACTTTGGTATGTCCTTTTTGGCATATTGTGAGTTTTTCTCAATACGTTTATTCACTATTGTCTCGTTTTTGTTATACACGAAATGAATCATTGTGAACGTTTGTGGTGTCTACAAAAAGTTTGAGTGCAAGACGTGCATAATCATTCTAATTTTGTTTTTTAACGTCGCATAAAAACGGCACGTCTCCTGTTCACCCTAAAATCTCACTCAAATCATTTGAATAATTGAATTCATTGTCGCGGGCCAAAGGATGTGCAAACTTTCGATACGTAGAGTACAGCAGAGCTCCTTGTGAAAGAGCTCATCCAGGGAAGTACTGCCACCTTACCTGTTTTTGCCGCCAAGCAGCTGCGTTAGCACTACAGCATTTTCGTTTTGAAGGCTAAGGGAGCTGCTGAAATTAACGGTTTAACGGTTTATTTAACGGTGACGGGCGCGGTGGTAGTGCCCTCAGATCTTTGCCATTTAAAACTCTGAGTTGCACTGCAACTGCTCTGTACAGGTGTGTCGCTTACCACCAGGTGCACGACATGTTCGTCTCGTCATTTGGTATCATAAAAAAATATGTTATTATAAAATAAAATATTGTTAGGGATTAGAACTTGGCCGCATCTCACCGCGCACCGCCGCGTCGCCCCGGGGCCAGTGACTTACGACTCATCAATTAAGCCAGTGAATAAGCTGCACTGATCAGATGCAACAATCTGCATCCTCATCACTGCAGCGTCTGGCCTCTGATGTGAATTTGTTAATTTTTTATTGCAATCATTGAATTAAATTAGAATATTACTTTGTTGTTGTTTGAACCGTGAGGTGAACATGGAGTTGAAACGGGTCGATGAGAGCCTGTACTTACTTAGCTTTCTTTTTAAAACTATGAATATTTGCATTTTGTTTAGATATTAATTCAAACACTAATTGGACTATTCCTAATTGGATAAAACTTTGCCTAGCTCTATCCACCACCGCCACTTACTTAAATATTGATTATTTTAAGTTTCATGTAAGTTGTCCAGCGAGAGGTCAATTTGCAAAAAATTATCTAATCGAACGAACTCTACACGTGGAGTGTAAAGAAATGAAAAACAAGCTTACTATTAATAATAATTGCTCAATATTTACTAAACGAACGCAGTTATGCAATAGCAAAAGCTCTGCAGCCTTGGGGCGTCGTCGTTGCGACATCCACTCCGGCGCACATACAGTTCGCATCGCGTTTCTTAATATTAATTAAATACGTTTTATTTATTCCATCAAGATCATAAAAAAGTGGCCAAGTTGTCGTGTAGTATTTCCAGGACTGGCTGACTGACTGACATGGAAATGAATACTGAAGTAAACTTTTCCGTTACACTAATAAAATCATGAGATAATATAAACGGGGCGGGTTTTCGTAGTGAAAATACCGTATTTTATTTTTAACGTTAACTGCTAATAAAGAAAGGTGTAAAATATGGCGCAAATGCACGATACTAAGGAAGTACATAAATGAAGCGACTGTACTTCCAATAGTTGGTGACTGCCACACTTTGCTCACTGACTGTACGCCTAGAGTCGCCATCGCCACACCATCGGCCGGCATCGGCGCACGGCCTTGAGTCCGCGGGACTTGCCACCAGCTCGGCTATCGTGTACTTTACTGCTACGATGATAGAGATGCTACCGATTACAGAATACCAACGTAACATATCATAGAGAACTGTTATTAGATACTCGATAATTATTCTGTTTTAGTGAACAGACACTAAGTAACTCATACATGCCAAAGATTTAGGTATCAAAGGGCTTAACCAACAGAGCGTAAAAAATACGAGTTCTGATTAAGATGCGTGTATGGAAAATGGAATATTTTACAAACCTATTGTGGGTCCTATATATATGGAAGCTAGTTTAATATAGTATGTAGAGTGTCCCCATGTTATTCCACTCGTACTTTTTACACTGTTAAAAAGAATACCGTATGAAATCACACCGCGTGCGACTTGTTTGCAAATCAAAGACATTTGCGCCACATTTATGCCAAATTCCAAACTCTAGTGTTTAGAATGTCTGTACTAGTTGGCCATGAGCGATAAGTATGCGACCATTGCACTCGTCGCTAGTTAGCGAGCGATTTTCAGAGGATATTGTGATATTAGTCTTGTAGCTCTTCCCGGTCCCGTGACATTCCGGCCAATGAAAGCTGATAGAACGGGGTAGTCATCGCCTATTAGTTGCTGGCCTGACTGTGGTCGTGGTTCAGACCGTGCAATTCAGCAACAGCAGTGCAGTTTTGCTTCAGAGCGATGTCACCATCATGTAATCGTCCAGTGTTATTAAAGTTAAAATTTATTTACAGAATAATACAAATGGCAGACTTAACGCCGTGTGGCGTTCTTTACCAGTCTTTACTTCACTTAAACACAGTCAATTATAATACTATTCCACACAAAATTGTACAATAAATTATCAGTGCGGTGAGAAGGAATATAAACAAAGTCAATCCATATGAAAATACATCGATCATTTGAACTGCCACGGTCGCCGAACGGTTACCTTGCTGGTCTGCCACGCAGAGGTCCCGGCTTCGATTGCCGGGTCGGTAGAAATGTTTGTATAGCATACTTTTATTTCTCTGGTAAGTACAGATATAATTTGTAGTTGTCTCTTTGTGTGTGTGTCCATGGCACCCGCGATACAAGGTTTCCCTAGTGTGGAGTTATGAGTGTGTGCGTGTGCGTACAGCAGGTTTCAGCGGGTTTCTTCTAAAGAGGACCTAGCCTACCGCACTAGGTTATGAGGGTCGGGGTTGCAGAGAGAGTTAATCAGATTGTTATACAATTTACATTCAGGTGTAGTTCCGACGACAATGGAGCGAAATTATGCAGTTCTTGACCTCGAAGTGAAAGGACAATTGAATTTCGATGGGTGAATATAGGAATGTCGTGTTTTCCTTTTGTACAATAGCAAATATCCTACATTACTGTGGGCGGCGAAACTAGAAAGCGGCTAAAAGTTTTGGGAGATGGGCAACAGTGTCTACCTGTAGGTACATAAGATAGCAGTTTTCGCCATCGTCCATCCAACTGCCATAGTGCTTGGTGATTATGAAAAAGTGTTCTTCGCACGTGCTGTACAGAAAATGAACCTTTATATTCCTGCCTGCATGGTTTTGCTTTTACGAATAAATCATTAAAGAGTCTAGAATTTGAGCACATAACTAAAAATATTTGCAAATAGTTTTATATTAAATGACCTACAAACTCTTGGGAAGCACTCGTCGGGTATTGCGTAACGATAAAGACAAAGGAAAACAACGCCAATGCCGAACCGCGTTACTCCGCGAATCTTTAACGCCATCTATTCATATGTCACGACTTCTTTCTGTTCGAAATGGCGTTAAAATTTGCTATTTACAATCGCACACAAAAGCCACAAGCCGGTGATACTCACTATTTGTAAGAAAATTATCTTGTTATCTCCTTAAACAACTGAATCGAACTTGTTTGTTGCTGTGGAAACTTCCTGACTTGAGTATCAGCGTGTACCTATTTACGGTACCGCAATATGGAACTACAGCATTTAGGAGTACTTTCTTATACACGGCAACAAAATGCTGGAATAATATCCCACTTATAGGCAATGACATTTACATACACAAAAAAACATTGTACTGGCTGCACCTACTCTCATTACAGTAATGTACTACTTTTCGTCAGAGTTTCTAGAGTTTTCTCTTTGTTAAAAAAAAAAAACATTTATACAGTTATATTTATTTTATACTCGCACGTGCATTTACATATCTCATAAGATGCACTGTTTACACTTTATAGTATGTATGTTATTTGTATGATTATTATACTCGTATTTCTTATTTTTGCTTGCAAATTATTTCTACATTTAGACCCATTTGTTGATCCTGTTCCAAACCGGCTCTTATTTACCTGTGTCATATTAGTGAAAAAATGTTTGCCAATCTGTGTAAATAACTATTTCTCGTTAAAAGTATGCGTGTTGAAGAGAACCTGTTCGATTTTTAACGCCGGTTTACGTTACACAGGTTTTTTGAATAACATATTCTTATTCTTAATTCTGTCTCGCTTTGACGATGAAGCAGAAAACCGTGCGAACACCTGTGTGTCGGAGCTTCGTGAGTCTTTTTGAGGACGTGTGAAATCCACGGCGTCGCAGTACGTTGAGAAGAAGGAAACCTGACGGCTTTATGTAACTGAACTCCGTTTACCAGTAACCTCACGTACAAATGTGTTCAACTAACAATCGTGTTAGGACGCCAAGAGCAAAACACTCATCTACATACAAATATTTTTTGTTCTTCAAAATAGCTCCAAATAGGTTTCTTACACCCATATAATTATGACATAATGACAGTTGGACCGTTTGTTTGTCGCTACCAAGGGCAAGGAACTTTTAAACTGCGATTTGGCTTAATGGGGGGAGGAGGGAGGAGGGGGGGAGACAAAAGATGTTTTGTTTGCTGTGGGAAACTAGCAGTTTGAAGGCAGAAACCTTCATTGTACTTTTATTATACTTCATGCTGTAAGGAAAATTGTAGGAAATACGTGACACACATGGTAACTATGATGATGTTCTTGCTCGGTGACTGTGAATTATTTTGACGAATTCATTAAAAGTGAAGTAGTAAAGTTTAAAATCAATGATTACACTGGTGTTACGGACGGATGGTGTATATATTTGTAGCTATTAAATGTTTATGATGATGTATAAAAAATAAGATAGTAAAACAAAGTTCTTTTTAGGAGAATCCGACCCGAGAGGACTGATTCGACCTTACTTCGAGTATAATTGGTTTACTTATAAAATGGAAGATGTTGGGTTCGATTTAAATTTAATCTAATTATATATTATTCTTGAAATTATTTGCGTGTTTGCATGACATGTATCCAGAAAGATGGAAAGGACTTACGTCCAGTGGTGGTGGACCACGAGATGATAAATAGGGAACATGCATCCGCGGACATGAATGCCATGTTCTTGAACGAATAAGTGTAACGGTAGCGAAAAAACAGTGGTTCAGTAAAACGTGGAAAATCGGTCTGACCGAATCAATACCGAGTGAAATATTCATAAATCTCTTATTATATAAATGTATCTCACCGGTGACGTAATAACGCAGCGTCTTCAAAAATACAACTTTTCAGGAGAGAAGTTAAATGATTCTACGAACGAACTTAGGGCGCGTCCCCATTATGTCGTGACGGCAGATAGTCGTGCAGTTTAAAGTGTCGTGACTTGTATATTTATATGAAGTTGTTCACATATATGTATAACACGATTAACTGTCATTCACGATTTTTTTGCCGTTTCGACGACAGATTGTCAAAGCAATGGGAAGAGCTAGAACGACAGTCGTCGGACGATAAATAAAACGTAACGATATGATAGCAGCTACTATTGTCGTCACGTTTTATTTATCGTTGTCTCATATTACAAACGATAAGGCGGCTACCGTGAAACGGTAAATTGTCGTCACGATCCAGTGGGACTAGCTAGACATGACTGTCGTTCAACGATAAAAAAGTTCACGACGCTGTCCCGACGCATAGTCGTGATATGGGGACAAGCTAGACGCGACAGTCGTCCACCGATAAATAAAACGTTACGACATAATGGGAACGCGCCCTTGTCGATAACTTTTTGTGCTTAAATAGGAAGTTATAAAATTTCACATATCCATAAATTATTTCATGTAGTTTGTATTATTTTTATGGCTTTTTTTGATAAATAGACACAGCTTTTTTGACGTATGATCACATGTGGCTTTGTTTACCAGTGGTATGATTTAGTATCTAAGAAAGGATAAGTATTGCGTTTCAGTGGACGACTGCCGACTGCAGACAACTGATGGAGGAAATAGAAAGACAGACAAAAAATACGTTTGGCAAAAAGTACTCCTTGAAACAATAATTTACTAAATTA
The DNA here is from genome assembly GCF_003589595.1 of Hyposmocoma kahamanoa. Classification (NCBI taxonomy): domain Eukaryota; kingdom Metazoa; phylum Arthropoda; class Insecta; order Lepidoptera; family Cosmopterigidae; genus Hyposmocoma; species Hyposmocoma kahamanoa. The sequence goes on from NW_020653757.1 coordinate 2,238,400, forward strand.
ATAATAAATATCATGGCCGTATTGCTATAATATGTCCATACAAATATATAATGCATTACGTGCCGCGATCGCAGACTTACCCTTAAACATATTTAAAAAGAAATTATTTGACTTGTGATGTGATCTGTGTGTATATGATATCAAATATTATTTAAAATGAAAAGAAATTGACACAACTTCGTTTATAAGAATAACTGTTTCAATGTATTTGTAAGAATTTTTTAATAATTTATCTAATGTTATTGAATCACTACAAGGACTTACTTTTAAAACACAATTGACTAAATGGCTTTTGACACATGGCTTTTTAACTAATAAGGAGTATTTAGAAGTTACAAATTCCAATTGATATCAATTCGAAATGCGAATTGCTTGTAATAGTACAGACAAATGTGAAATACCATTAACATTTGCACACCTGCGTGCAGGTTGAATACAATGTACCTAATTTTACTCAAGATCTATATAAATACTGTATTCTGGCAAATAAACGTATTCTATTCTATTCTATAGTAAAATATCGTAGTATTTAATAAATCAATTATTAAAACGTCATCTCTAGTCAGCCGCTGGTAGCTGTAAAGGTACCTGCCTGAGTGAAGAAAAAACTTTTATAAATTTTTCACAGATGGCACCATAAGAACAAAACATCAAAATCACACGTAGAAAAAATTGTAAGTTCAGCTGGTTCCTTCCGTAGCTCAGTTGGAACAGCGTGATACACGGTATGCCGAAAGCGTCGGTTCGAATTTTCCGTAGTGTTCGTCTTTGTATTAATAATAAGAATAAATTTAAAGCAAAGCTTTATAACAAAACAGTTACTATACTATATATACTACACAACTGTATAAGCCTGTATTGGAAATGTAAATGAAACTATTTGCTTCGGATCCAATTGGAGTATATTTGTCCCATGGTCATGGCGAACTGTAAAAAAAGGACTCGAAACATTAGATAGTTGAAAAAATACTATATACGCGATTAAAAGTACCGAAAAAAAGTTTCATTTCTTATGTGTAACAAACGCCTAAACCTAAGAACTCGATCGAGAAGGCTGTAGAGTAAAACAAACTTTACGCCACTGACTTTCTACACTATCATAAAATCTGTCTCATAGTGGTCAGTCATCTACCGTCACAACCTTGTCAAACTATTTTGAATATATCCAAAATAAGGATACAAAATGGAATTTAATCGTGTCTGCATTTATCTGTCACAATTTCCCAAAAAGGCGACAGCGAAAAAGCATAATTATTATTTAATCTTTTTAAGCTTCTTTTACCCAAAAATCACTCAATGTGGAGGCAAGTACACCCTTAAATATTATTTTATAAGGGTGTTAGTTTTATGTGGCTCTTGTAGGTGTCGCAAAAAGTGATTTCAGTCTTATAACAGCATTAAGTGTCTGTATATGACAAAATTATATTCGATTTTGTAACACATTAAACGGGGGATTTCAAAACATATACTAACTACTTATATTTTGCGTCAATATGTGGTACATTGTAATCATTAATACAAAGATAAAAAAAATCCTTCGATCCGGTCGGATTCGAACCGACGTCTTCTTGCATACCGTGCCAGACGCTATACCAACTAAGCTACGGAACTAACCAACGGACCCAACGAATTTTTCTATGTGCTTGCGTCGTGTCTTTGTATTTGGTTTTTCAACGACTTTTTAGTCGTAGCGCCATCTATGAGAAATCTATGAAAGATTTATCACCCAGTTAGTACCTTTACAGCTACTAGTC